>NW_020955827.1:664389-670502 GCF_003031625.1 Empidonax traillii | reverse complement strand
TTTTTTTTTTTTTTTTTTTTTTTTTTTTTTTTTTTTTTTTTTTTTTTTTTTTTTTTCCTGAGCGAGAAAAATGCTTTCTTATAAATCCTGGAACATGACTTCAGATATAGCTCTTTAAATTAAGCATCGTAAGAACTTGACAATCAAGTTTTAAGTGACACCTTGCCAAAAAGAGTATTTTTCTTGTCAATGTCAAATTGAGTAAGAAGTGTGTATGTTTAAAATGCAGTCACTTGTCAGAAAAGAAGATCTTGTCACAGAGATGAAATGTTAAAGTTACCACATTGCTTAATATATTGTAAATGTTCATATTGCACGTGTTCTTAATTTATTAACAGCCTTAGTAAAGAGCAAGACAGTATTCTACTTATACCTTCAAAATACTGTCTGAGGTAGCATACATACCAGCTTTCAGGAGAAGCAGAGTCTTGGCAACCTGAGATTCAAGCAGAATTTCCTAAGTCTTTCTAGGACAATGCAAACAGCTTGAGTGTCACCTGCAGAAGGGGCAAGTCTCTGAAAGCAAGTGTAATGTGTTTTCCATGGCCTGGAATATGAAAACAAGGGCAGTTACTGTTTTCTGCTGGAGGTAGTGCTTTAAAGCAGTCTTCAAGGGTAGCATCATGGAGAATAAATTACAGCAATTTGGTCTGGATGTAAGAAAGGCTTTGTTAATTGTTAGGAGGGCTGTGCCATTGGGGGAGAAGAGAGGTTTGGAATTGCTGTATTAATATAAAATTGGAAGGGCTATTTCTGGGGACTGCCACTTATGTATTCTCCTAGCACTATCATTATCTTGCTGATGTCAGCGTCAGTTCATTGTTCATCCACAGCCCTCTGTTGGGTTTTGCAAAAACTAGGTATGACATTATGAGACAAAAAGTTGAGGTGCTATTTCATCTTGTGAAATGGTCAGGGGGTGGAAAGATTTATGCAGAGAGAGAAAGTAAGTTTTTCTGATCAAACTTTTCTGTGTTATTTGAATTCCTAGGATTAGCTTGAAAAGTGCCTTATCAACTTTCTGCTTTACTACCCTTTACATTTCTGTCGTTTCTAATTGTTTTTTTTTAATTTCTTAAAAAATATTATACACAATTTGTTACTTTTCATTCCTCTTCCATACAAGCTTTTTATTTACAAACTATGACCCAGAACTTGGCTATCTGACAAATATTATATGGGTTTGTTTATGATTTTCTACTCTTCAACAGTTATTGCTAAAATAAAATTTGTATTTTCTTTCCATGGAAAAAAGACACATAGGACTAGAATTGTGCCCATTTTTTTCCATCTCAAGCTGATTTACTTAAAGATATTATGTATCCTGACAAATTTGCCTTTCATTATGTCATTGCTCATATTTCTGAGTAGAACTCAGAATCCTTGTTCCTAATTATCTGCTTGGGCAGCTAAATGTTTTGAGAGGATTATTTTTTTCAACTTTGAGATCAAACATTTTGGCTGACCATAAGTTTTCAATAAATGTGGTGAACCTGAAATGTCATTTTGAATGAATTAACTTGGTTACTTTTAGAACCTCAGGAAGCAGAGAAATTCCAAGAATCATTACAGAGAAAATAAGCTAGCTCATAAACCTATTTGGGATAAATAGGCTTTTATTGTTATATCATTTATGCTTCCTTGTGCTTAGGTTAATTATTCCTACCCCCCACAAGAAAATACAACATGGAGGGTGTCTCCTTGGTACTTCAGCCCTGGAAGCACTTGTGCATCTGAAAAACATTGGAAGGGTAGTTGGGAGGAGATGCCCTGACCTGATAAAATCCGGAGACTAAGAATACTCAGAGGTGATACAAATTTGGTGCTTAATCTTTGGCCAAAGTTCTTGCAGAATTTTCTGTGAGTGCAAGTCTGGTCATGCTGACCAGCTCTTCACTTATGCCTCATTTCAGTACATTTCTGTAGGATAATTTTACTGTCTTCATTGTAGTCTTTCTCCATAGGCAATAAGACCAGACCAGGAAACAGGATGTAGGGGGATAGGGAGAGGTAGATAGGCAGTGGAGATGGGGAACCAAAGAAAGGATCAGTGGGTTAGTGAAAGCTGCATGACTCTGGATTCATTCCAGCCCTCTTCTGCAGAGAAGCTTTTGTGAAACTCACTGTGGCTTCTGAAAGGAAGGTCCCTATTCATCCAGCCACTGAAGGAGATCATGCTAATAGGCTCCAGGATCACAAAGAGACTCACCACCTGCTGTCATGAGCGCAGGTCTGGCTTTGTTTGCTCTCCTGAATGCTTTTTTTTTTTTATAAACTGAAGTGTTGGTATATATTTGACAGAGTTTATGATTCTTTCATGTCAGCATTTAAAATTTTAAAAGATAAGAAACCAGACATTGTCCATATCATTACAGATAGACATAGGATGTGTCTCTTGCCACTGACGCAAGGTAGAGTTCAGGAAAAAAATCCTGGAATATGCAAATACGTAAATAATAAACCCAAATCTAAAATAGTTTTATTTAAAATTAGGACCTATTTAAGCTGAACTTCATTTTTATTGAGCAGTATTATTTTGGTGAACAATATTAGTATGCTCAATTTTTCTAAACTAACTTACTGTCTCTAAGTGCTTATTGAAATTTTACTTTAATAAAACATTTATATTTAATTTCACATTAACAAAATGGATCCATTATTTTATTAGGCTTTTTAGAAGCAAAAATCTACATTTTTGGCCAACCTGTGAAATTTGAAAGAATAGAAAATAAATAGTCCATAATATAAAAAATGTTAAATGTAGCCTGTTTTACATTTCCAGACTTTAATTCATGATAATCCAAGATTACCTAGAGTGTTAAACTTTGTCCTGAAATAAATAACCAAATGTGAAATGTAAATATCATGAAGAATCTGTATTTGAAATTACAGGCGGTTTTGAGTAGTGTCAGAGGCATGTAGTGAGTGAAACAATAGATAGTGTCTCCTTTTCTAACGTGATCTCATGTACACCCATTTTAAGAAATCAATTTCTTACTGTGTTGAGATAATAAGAACTTTTTGAAGGATATGTTGTGATAAAAATTGAATTAAAGCAGTGCTTGAAGCAACAAATGTAAACATCTGCGGTATTGCATGCTTGATCCAAGTAAGAACACAGCTGCAAATAATTTGAAAACTAAATTGTATTTTTATATCAACATGGTTAGACAAAAATGACTTATTAAGTAATTGCTATTGTGACAAAAACTTTGTGCAGTAGCTGAAATTACTTGGCAGACCTAAAACGTCAAACTACCTTGGGAATCTACCACATTCTTTAATTTTCTGATTGATTAAATGGATTATTTGACATTTTGGCAGAGCTTTGAAATCACAGCATAACAATGACTCCTTTCATTGCTCATTATTTGCTCTCTCCAGGCTTAGTGCAGATTCTTTGAAATGAAAGGTTTAAGGTGCTTCTTTCCTGGGTAATTTTTGTTCCAGTTCACGTTTTTGCTAGGAGTGTCACATTTCCAATTTAAATTCCCTACTGTGTAAATACAGTTCCTTATAATGACAGTATAACCTATGGAGAGATGTAATCTTGAAAAACACTTTTACATACCTCACAACAGTGGGACTGAAGAATTCAGCATGACTAGTCAGCAATCAGAGAGACTCTTAACCCTCCCACCACTGGCATTTTCTGTAGTGTGGGAAGCTGGGCAAAGTGGTGGGTGTCTATGTTCAGGTTGTGACAATGCTCAGTTTTCTTCTGCCCTGGGTGGAAGTAGGTAGTGTATTGCAGCAACTTTGGGGAACAGTTCAAAGATAACCAGGTAGATTGGAGGTCATTTACCATCATCGGTTTGACACTAGTGAGAAAATGCAGTGCCTAACTGCACTTAATGGCATTAATGAGCAACTATTAACATAACTGCACAGTTCTCTCTATCAAAAAACAACTCAGTGAAGGTGTGTTTTTTTTCCTTTTCCAATTTCATGAGAGGAAGAAATGCTAGTGTCCCATTTGGTCTCCAGGCACTTACAGATGTGTCTGCAAGATTCAAAGTTCTGCTTGCATGTCTGAGAATCCACACTTGCTTCTAGTTATTAGGACTCGTTCAGAGATGATGTACTTACCTGCTACACTTCCCTTCCTGAGAGTGGAATCAGGATCACAGTAATTAACTGTCTTTTTCTGGGGCTATAGCTTGAATTGGAATTTGTATGGTAGCCATCTGTCCTGACTTAGACAATTTTTCTAGCTGAGATAAAACCAGTGTTTCTGATAGTTCTCTACTGTAAGGCAGTTTTAAATTTAAGGGTGAAAACCACTGTGTTTTATATATGATTATAATTTTATTCATCTAAAGTAGTGATTCTTGAAGTCAAAGTTGTGCAGTGCTTTATTTTGCAAGATGTTGCTTTCAGTGGTCAGTACCTTGATGAGACTAAAATTTTCTATGCCTGAAGTTTTCTTCAAGCAGATTACCAAAAAACAAAACCCACAAAAAACCCCAAACCAACCAACCAACCAAAAAAAGCCACAAAAAAGCAACAACAAACCCCCCCCACTCCAAAAAAATAACAAACCAAAACCCAAACCAAAAAAAACCCCAGCAAACCAAACCCCCAGAACCCCAATCCACTTGAAAAAAAAATATCAGCATTGCTGAGCTGAGGCTGAATAACTGAATATAACCTTCCACCACTATTAATGAAATATGTTAGTACATTAGTTCATCAGCAGTATCTGTGTTGATATGATAGAATTTGTGGTTTAAGAACTCATGAAACAACATACACAAAATCAGTGAAGAACAAGAAGGCATCCGGTTCTGTGTTTAGGAACACAGGAACTTACTGATCTCAAAAGAAGGGAGATGCAATTTTACATGCATTTTGGACAAAGTCTTCAGTTACACATTAATAGTATGTCCCAGTCTGCATAACAAACCCAGTGGAAATGGACACTCAGTTCTTAGCCTTCTTCATGGCTACAAAGACTGGGGAGTTCCCACTCCAGATGTCTCAGCTCAGATATCTTACGTGAGTTCAAGTTTTAGGCAAAGCCTAGAACTTTGGATAAGAAAGTATGAGCACCATCAGTATAACATCTGGAATAGAGTGTTTTAAGAAGTCAAAGGGTTTAGTATATCTAGAGTACATTTACCAATTGTGCAGCTGAGGTTGGGACATATCAGAAGGAAAGAGTTAATATGTGAAGTTTAGGAATTGGTAGGCTCGCAGGGCCAGAAAACCAAAGGTATTTCTGTGCCTAATTCCTGGCAAGCCATGGAATCAGAAGTGAGATGGGGCAGGGGGGAGGAGAGGGGAGAGGAAATGTGGTTGTCCAACTTATAAATGGCAAGGGCGTCTATGCATAAAACATAGCATGTCTCTTCATGTGGTCTGGTGGTTAAGGTTTTAGACATGCGCTTGAATTATGGCTGAGGTAGCTGCAGAATGAGTGTTTTATAGCATTATAAGTGTCCATGAACTTGCTTTTAGTCTGCTGCAAATGGGAGGAAATATGACTTTGCACCTCAGTCATTTCAATTTGCGTTTACTGAGGGCTGGCAGCAGTTCAGGTGATGTGTGGCAGCTGGATTACGGGGCTGAACCCAGGGCCACAGCAGAATATCAAATGCATGCATAAATCCTGCATGTGCACCCGGTTCTAGCAGTGACAAAGTCATTACTGACTTGATTTAAAATGAAAGAAACGAAATTCCCAAAGGTTTGACATCTTACCTTTAATGAGATCATACAGCAGTTGTGTTTGGTGTAAGACTATTTAAGCCATGGCTCCAGAGATAGAGTCATCGCCTTTGGGTCACATTATCTGCATCTGATACACCTCAGCTCTAGAAGGAGCAATACTGTCAGGTTTCATTGCCCTCAGAGCAGTTTCATGTGTGTGATCTGCTGTGCTGTTTAGAAAGCCCTTGCTTAAGCACTGGTCCTAATCCTTTGGGTAATGCCACCTTGTTGTCAAGTTTTAGTTTTCATTTTGCTCTTTTATCCCTGTATTAGGATAAAATTGTCTACCACCATGCAAGTAGCTTATAGTAGGCTATAAAGTTGCTGAAGAAAGGCTCTGATTTGAAACCAGTATAGGCACGCTTGTATAAAATTTTGCTTGAATGTTCCACAGATCAATT
>NW_020955827.1:636582-664086 GCF_003031625.1 Empidonax traillii | reverse complement strand
CCCTTGCTTAAGCACTGGTCCTAATCCTTTGGGTAAT
The DNA here is from genome assembly GCF_003031625.1 of Empidonax traillii. Classification (NCBI taxonomy): domain Eukaryota; kingdom Metazoa; phylum Chordata; class Aves; order Passeriformes; family Tyrannidae; genus Empidonax; species Empidonax traillii. The sequence goes on along the minus strand of NW_020955827.1, from coordinate 664,049 downwards.
GCCACCTTGTTGTCAAGTTTTAGTTTTCATTTTGCTCTTTTATCCCTGTATTAGGATAAAATTGTCTACCACCATGCAAGTAGCTTATAGTAGGCTATAAAGTTGCTGAAGAAAGGCTCTGATTTGAAACCAGTATAGGCACGCTTGTATAAAATTTTGCTTGAATGTTCCACAGATCAATTTTCTTCAATTGCAACCCTGTATCTTAAGCCTAACGTTCACCCTGGCTGGTTAGGCTTTGGTAAAATTTCAGTTCCTTTCTTATGCTTTATATTGCAATATCTGTCTCAGTTAGCTCAGTGTAGAAAAGCACCCTGTGTAACATAAGTATGGTCTCAAAAAGAACTCCACTCAGCATATAATTTAGGTTTTATTTTAAAATGGCTATAATGTTTGTGTTGTATATTGCATTGTGAATATATTTCAGAGTGAAAGCTCAATGGGTTAGTTCTATCCAGAGTAAGTGGTAGTTAATGAAACCTTTTATTAATAAAGTTTAGATAATTATCTGGGTAATTGTACAGGCAAATAATTCAGTAATTTGGAGTGATTTACTCTGTGTATAATGATACTTTACTCTGTTTAAGTGCAGCTTAACATGTTAATTATGGAGACTCAAGGGACTGGTTAAAAGTTATTCTAGTGATCATATTCTCCAGGGAGACTGCTTTTTGGAACAGCACCTACAGAAAGATACAAACCTCAAGCCAAAATACAATATTGGCATTTAAAGATTTAAAAAACCAAGAAAGCAAACCCCAGTCTTCAAGGTGGCTGAGTTTGTTTGATTTGTTTTTTTCTTTTTTCCTTGTAGTGTTGAGGCCACTTGAGTTCTCTTAACAATGATACTCTTCCTGGAATCAAGGTAGATAAGGAGTGTCTTTCTAGAGCACTTGTCCAGACATAGTACTCCTGATACGAAAACACACCCCATCATTTTATCCCATTTTTCCATGTGAGTTGCTGATATTCATACCTCACTCATGTCTTTTTCAAATGCAGAACACGAAAACCTTGCAAGTACTTGTTCACTGGGAGTAATACTGTGCATCTGATCCTCAGGTGTGAGAACATCATCCCCTGTGACATTAGAACTCTTACTGTCGGACAAAAACATCCATTTTTTTTGAATGAAGACGTTTGATTTTTTTTTTTTTTACGTTTTGGTTTCTTTTAGGGTTTTGTTTTGGTTGATTGCTTTTGTTATTTCTTTGATTTGCTTTTGGTTTTGTTTGCTTCTTTTTGTTTTCTGTTTTTGACAAATCTCTGATTAGTTCAAGGCAGAACTTCCTGAAAACCTGACTCATTCGTGATGGCTTGTAAGAGATGGCACAGTCAGAGGGTTTGTCATCTCTGGGCAGTTTGAGTGCACTGGAGCTGTTACGGTTCTTGTTTTCATATGTGGTTTGAGTACCAGCATCACGCCAGGCAGCTGGGAGCTCCCTGTCACCCCAGGATCTCAGAACCCTCAGATGTTTTCTATGTGGCTGGGAGTGTGGCTGCATGGGCATTGTTGTGACAGACATGTCAGAGACCTTGCTGGGGACTTGCTGCTGAGTTGCTACTGGGCAGGAATAAGTCTTGAAGCGTGTGTGAGTTAAGACTCTCAGTTGTGGTTCTATTCCATGTAAATGTGAAACTGAATAATACCAAAACAATCATGATTACTATTCATCATCTGTGCAACCCATGATTCAGACAATTCTCCTGAGAAGTTATTTGTCAACAGTAGTATGTCCTGCCATGTCGTATTCCACACACGTGAACTGTGTGAGTTTGAATGGAGGCAGATGGAGGGAAAAGTACATGCACGACAGAGATTCATCTGGTGAGACTCAGTCCTGTCATATCTGCAAATCCCACTGATCTCTTTTCAGATCAAGTTATAGGTAGCAAGTTGTTGTTTAAATAGTTTATATTACTCGGAATCCCCACATGATCTTAAAATTGATAAGAATATAGATGCATTTGAGTAGAGGAGGCATCCTCTTCCTTCTACACACAAATTTTTCTTTTCATCCACTATGTTTAGACCTATCACACAGCTATCCAAAAGACACTGATGTTCAGAAACATTCAACCCACTTGAGAAAATGTGCTTTTTCCCTTGCTAAATTATCATAATACAGGATTGTCTGGTCCCAGGCTTCACTTTGGTGGAAATTCCAGCTCTTCTGGATAAAATATGCAGTTCTTAAATATGATGTATATTTTTTAACTTCTAAGAAGTCCAACTGTATGTTTTGCTCTTTACACAATTATAAACAGTATTTAGCATTGTGTAGCAAAGATCAGGGATTCCAGATAGAGCAGAGAAGAAAGTGACATTAGAAGATATTTCAAAAGTACAGCAAGAAAAATGAAGTTCCATGAAGTAGCAGCATGAGAAATATATGACATGACATTTATTTAGTAAATATGTAGATCACCATTCAGTCAAAATGTAGTAAAATGAGAATGAATATAGGACTTATGTTATTAGAAAACCTTAGTAAGTTTGTATATGAGGGTTCATTCAGGATTAAACCAGGCATATGGTTTATCCATATATAAATATCCATATAAATATAGATATTTATCATGATAGTACTGCATATAATGCACTAAAGAGATGTTTATCTCGTTAAATTAGGAAAAAACTTTAATAGCTGATATTTTATCTTTAGGGCAATATGTAAAGAGAGCCTCTCTAGCCAGGCATAAAAGTTCACACATTATAACATGTGCACTAAAAATATTGATCACTCAAACTGATGCCAGGTGGGAACAGCTATGGCAAAGCAGGACATACCCAAAGGGATGAGAATTGTAACAGGCTTCCAGATCTCGCTTACAGGTATTCCCCAAAATCTATTGGCTACAGCTGGTAAAAGTGTGTAGAAATGTGGTATGAATTGGCAGAGTGCAAATTCCTGAATCAAATCCGTGAACTTTCAGTTGCTTTGTGAAAGGATATGCTTAAAAATGAGTGAAGAAAGAAGTAAAATGTAATTTTTAATATGTTTCAGTACAACGTCTTGTTTGTGGGAATATGCTCGGAGCTGCCAACGTGGGAGTGAGAAGGAGAGGTTGCCCAGAGGACAAACTGCTCCTAGGTTATGTTTCCCTGTGGTTCACTTGCTGTTTTTCCCCTACAGCTGTGGGGAGCTCATGAGGATTCCCTCGGCATGGGGAATGGATACTGAGCATTGAAATAAAGAATAAATGAGGAAGAAGGATTGCCATGAACTTATGTCAAAGGAGATAACAACATGAAAGGTGAAACTAATTGAAAGCTGATGCACAGAAGTACAGAGAAAAAAAGTCTTAGAAGTAACTTGGAATACAAAATAGTCAACATCTTCTAGGAGGATATCCATATGTGTAGCATGTTGGATTATGCTTTTGGGCACCTAAAATTGTAGTGTATTGCATTACTGAACTATGCTATTTTCTCATGAAACCCCTAGGCAATATTAATGAAGTTGGATTTAAAAAAAAATAGATAAAAAAAAAGAAAAAATAACAGAAAAGCTTCTTGCAACTATTTTTCATCTCAAGGCCTCACTTTGTTTTTGTTTTTCCCATTTTTTATAGTCTCCTCTTCCCCTGAATTTGCTTTCAAAACTGGGACAACTTGGAGGAGATTGCTGAAAGCAGTAAAAGTACACAGCCAAATGAAAACTCTAAAGCAAATGTTGCTTTTCAATATGTTATTCTCATTGAAAGCCTCTCAGGAAGCAAAATTAGATTTCTTTAAGAAACATTTTTGAACACACACAAAAAATATCACCTTTTTCTCTTATGTTTGGCAAATTGCCTTCCGGCAGTCTAATAAACAGAATTTTTTACTGAAAACTCAGGAGAGGAGTTGTTTGTTGGCCAATTTACCCATAAAGCTATTAATTCTTCTGACCTTGGAGAAGAAAAGTGGAAATAGATGTATGGCATCTAAACACCGTTTCAGCTTGGAAAGTTAAAAGGAAATTTAATTTCTTATTGTGAAAATTACCATCCAACCAGAACTTTTAGCCCCTTGTCTTACTGAGTGTAACATGTGCATTAAAATGTTCTGAAAAGGAATCAGTGTGATAGGAAGATGTTCTCCAGATAGGCACCTGCAGAGTTACTCCTTGTCTGCATTGTGTGAGGCGCAGTAGTACTCTCAGGACTCCAAGAGCTATAAAACAAGTTCTTACAGAGCAGTTCCTTTGCATCATCCTGATAAGAATTTCTGCTAAGACAACAAGTTTCTTGGTCACTTTTATAACCAAATATTTGTGTGGTGAATATTATTTTTCCCACGGGTCTTATATATTTATAGTAGGGATGGAGAAAAAAGCCAGTAGCGAGGTTGGTTAAATGCCTAAACACCTTCTGCAAATGTTATTAGAACTTGTCCATAACTTTTGCTCTTTCTGCCTTTTTTTTTTTTTTCCCCCCGAACTTCAGTTGCTGGGTTTTTTACTGAGACCTTTTCCCCTGCTTACTCCAACCACCATGGGATAGTGTGGTTGTTTTGGTGATCGTTGCAGTCAAGTCCTAGGAAAACATTAATAAAAGAAAAGTAGGTTTGCCATTTATGAGGCAAGAGACCTTTGCTTCTTATATAAGCTTTTTCTGCTGCTAAAAAGACAGGAACTAAACACCTGAGGTTTATCTTCCAGGGATTTCTCAGTAAAGATTTCACCTGTGCCATGCAGAAAAGCTGCCACCCAAGGGATCCTCCTCAATACCTGTCAGGAAGAGGAAGCCTGGAGGAGGGACTGCGCTGGACACAGAAGCAAATTGAGGCAAAACTTTAGCACACATCACACCTTTTGGCTGTTTAGGTTGCTTCAGGCTCCAAATCCAGTCCTTCTTTAGGATGGTACTCAGGTGGCTTAAACTGCATCAGCATCCATCTCAGGTGCATGGCATCTTGCCTCAAGACCTGTGGCCACTGTCTGGGGGTGTGTTACAAACCTGCCTGGTACCAACACACTGAACACAAAGAAAAAAGACTAATATGTTTTTGAATGTAGATTCAAATGGAAATCAAAGGAAAGGTAACCTCCTGCCCTTAGGTAGTGCTGTGAAACAAGACCGGTTTTCATGTTTTGTGCCAGAGCCTGGGGAAAAGGAGGTAAAGCCCTTCCCACAAATATGTGAATCATTCTCTTCCCCAGCTTACTGGTGACAATATTGTTTCATTTTGGTACTTTCCTTTGTAAACGTACCCTGGTAACTTATGAACAATAACCCCTGAGTCAGGTATTGTGGCCCTTTTAGCAAGGCTTCTGTGCTTTCACAAAAAAAAAAACCAACTTCATACTTTCTGAATTTATTAGGTTGGGAAAGAGGTAAAGAGAGACATTAACATGTTTAGAGATTTTTTAGTTTGAAGTGGGATAAAACTTGAAGTGGGATTTCATAACCACGATGCAGGGACTGATCCTTCCAAGAGAGACAGGATATGAGTGTGATGAAAACACCGTGCTGGCCTTCAGTAAAAAGTCCCTCATGGTAAAAATTACCTACCCTAGCAAATACTGAATTTGAAGTTGTTTTTACAGAGGAAGTTAACTATATGACATTGTTATTATGAAAACACTCTAAAATATTTTATTGAACAGGAATTTTGCTTGAAGAAGACTGCGGAGCTGAACAAAGTATTGGTTTGCTTCTCTGCTGCAGAAATATAGATGAGATTTAAAAGCCACAGTAATTTATGAGCTGTACTTAGAACCCATGAAGGGATGTCTTGGATTCAGAATTGTTTCATTCCTGATGTGATTTAGAAGATTAAACTGTCATATTTTAGCACAGATAGATGGCCATAATTGATATAATTAATCATGTACCATAAATTCTATTATTTAGAAGATACTTCATATAAAAGTTGGAAATACTTATTATACAATGCAAAATTAAGTAGCCTTATAATTATATTTTACAGATATATGTTGATTTGTTTCGTATGCATAGGCTGTTTACTTTACCGAGTAATCCAATACACTAAATGCATACTGCAAAACAATACAATAATGGAGTGTTTGCTAATGACTTCAGTTTAAAGACAGCCTGTCTAATAGGTGAGATGTTACCAAAACAGTGTGCTAATGATTTGAAAATTATTACCGAAATTGTGTTCAGTCTAGGATGGGTTGCACACATAATTGGGCTAAAAAATATCCAAGTCAGCTCTGATTTTCAAGCTCGTATATGATTACTATGAGTTTTAGGAATCAGACAGAGCTAAATCATGCTGTTGTGCTCACATGAATAGCCTCTCTGGTGGCACTGCTCCTTTGAGTAAAGAGAGCAAAAACACCCTTGCTAGACAGAAATGCATTAAACATTCATAAATTACTGGTCAAAATTGCTTAACTGTGCATGTTCCTTGAAATTCTCTTTCATGAAATTTGGTCTATATACAATACTGGATATAAATTCATATGTAGGTATATAGAATTTCAAAATGTGGCTAAGACAGGATTCCATTTCTGTCTATACCTAACTGTAAAACATTGTGCATATACTGGTGTCACTGTCACCTTTTTATGCATTTCTTAGGTGTTCAAAGCACTCATCTACAACAAGGCAGACCTGAGTTCAGTTTCTTCTCTGCCTGCGTGGCTCTAAAGCTAATCTTCCAGCTTCTAAGAAAGTGCTCTAAAAAGAGGTAAAAATCATAGGTCCTTGTGGGAGAGAAGATGCTTTGCTTGACCAGGGGCCCAAAGCATCTACTTAGTTTCTGATCTCTACTGTATGTAGGGCTGCTTACGTAGTTTACCTACCTTAGAGAGGAAGAGAATAAAATACATTAAATAGATCTTGGGACAGAAACTCAACAATAATCCACTGTTTTCTGTGAGCCAGTTTCAAATGATGAACCTTCAGTTGAGCGATTAGCATGTGAGAAGAGGGCTGTGTATTTGTGCCCTCTGAAGAGGCATGAGCATGAGATGGGGTTACAGCTGGACTGTCTTAGCAATACTCAGATATTTCTGGGAGTTGCCTGGTGCAAAATTCTGCAATCCCAAAGCAGATGTTTGAGTAGCTATGGTACTATTTCACAGCTGAATCAACAGTTTATAAATCAGAATTTGGTGTTTAAGTGGGAAAATCTCTGTGATTTGCAGCCCAGAGCTTTTGCACAACCGTGTATTTCAGTGCTGATAATATTTCAGGCCGTGTTCTTTAAAAAAAACCCTAGGGCTCTGGCACAGCAAATTTTATTTTTTTTCTCCATTCAAAAACAGAATTAAAACCTCTGCACAGCTGCTCACAAGGCACAAGACTTGAAAGTGTTAGTTCTAAAGTGAAGATGTGAAAAACAGTTTGTCGGCCATTTTTCTGACAAGGCATGGATTGTGTGTTTCTTCTGCACCCCACTGCCAGATGAAGCAGTGAACCAACCAACCTACTGGTATGTCAACCCCCTTGCTGTAAATTGATGGCTGAGGCTGACTCCTAACATACTTTATTAGGACACCTGCTTTAAGAGCATGAAGTCAGTTGTGTGTGCTGGAGTGGCCTCAGAGGTAAGCCGGGAAGGATGCCAAGGAAGGTAAAAAGGTAAAAAGGGCAGTACCATGATCTACCTGCCTTGGTACTGTAAATTCCCTACTATTGGCCAGAGGAGTGTTAAAAGACTACTGACAGCCTCAGAGCAGTGCAGCTGCAAGCCATGAAGAACAGTGGTAAAAGGCTGTATTCAGTTGTAGGTCAGAGAGAGAGAAAAGCAAGGCTAAGCTAGGAACATGGGAGGCTTCATTCGCTTAGCTGCCTCCCTTCCCGTTGCAGCTGCTCTACTTCAGGTTATTTACCAGGCCTGAATTCTTTCTTTATTCATCATTGTTGACTGCAGTTAGCTTGCTTTGGGGTTGAAAGGAGCTGAAGAGTCAATTATGTATCTGGGTGCTTTTCAACGTTTCAAGTGTGGTAGATGGCTGCAACCCCTACCGCTCAGGTCTAATGAGGCAAGGCACAGAGCTGCAAGCCTCTGGTCTGACGTGGGCCCACAGAAGTGCTCCAAAGAGCCAAACAAAAGCAAACAGGAAGGGAGGGAACCATGTCTGCACAGGTTTGCAGGGCATCTGCAGCTATAGCAGTGTTCACTCTGCCTCTCTGCTTGCTCCGGAAACGTCCCTGTGCTGTCAGGGCAGGTGTGTTGCTTTATGCCGTGTGTTCAGTGCCACCTAATGCAGATGGACTCTCTTCAGATGGCTTCGAGGTTTTGGACAGGTAAGTGTAACATGGTGAATGAGGTGCTGGTCTGCAGATATGATGCCATGTCAGAGCCCCAGCTAGTGCTCATAGGGTCTAGCATCACTTGCTACTTGCTCACTTGCTAGATTCTATCTTGCATCTGTTCACAAACACTTGCGTTAACATAATGGTGGTTACTGGCATAGACTTTACAGCATCAATTACCTCACCTCTGCTTGTAGTCCCCAGTCTCTTGGATTTAGTCTAGAGAGTTCACTTTGCTGTTCACCTCCTCTGACTCCTCTGCCTCATATCTTAGTTAATTATCTGTAGACAAAGCCACACTTGATGCCTTATCAACTAAAAAGACTGAATTAATCAGCTTTGTTAGGTAAAGGTTATAATAAGGGGGTGACCATCCTATCCATCTGTTCACTCGTCTCCTGAAGAGTAACCATAACAGAACTCTAAAAAATCCTATTAATGGATTATAGGTCAATAGCCTAGACACTCTGATAGCTCTGCAAGGAACCATGGACAAAATATCTGGGATTAATGGATTTTCTGAATACTTTTATAGGGTCTTTAATAGATGTTTCCCTCTCAAATGCTAATACGTTGTGCTAGTAGAAAGAAAATGGCTTTTTACCACTGTATTCCATTGATGTGGCTAGGCAAAGCTGGGAGGTACCTAAAACTATGTAAAAGGCACTGAGCTGATCAATTCATATGTAAAGTTCAAGGAGAAAACGTTGGCCTTTTGCCTTCAGAAGTAATCATCCAAGTCACAGAATTATCTCATCCTGACGCACGAGGAGTCTCATGCATTGAAATCCAAAAGTTCACCCAATTTACTACTGGTGATCAAATTGGCAAAAGGTCCTGGGGAAGCATCAGACAATTCACTGTGCAGCATGCCATGCTGAGGCGAATCCAATCTCACTCAAATTCTGTCTTCTAAAAAAGTGTTGTACAACTAGGCTAAGAAATTCTGTCACCTTCTTTATCTTTTAATTATGGAAACTTTCATTTGGAGGTGTATTGCAACCTATTCAAATGTTAAAGCTCTAAATATGGTGTTTGTGCTTAGTTTGCAGTAAGCACAGCTGTGCAGCAGGGTGACCATTTATCTCTGTTCTTTTTTGCCTTGACAGCTAGACTTGACATCTCCAATTGCTGCAGCGTAGGAGGTACTCACATCCAGAACAGGGCAGCAAGTGTGCAGAACTGTTTTGTCCTGATCACATCTTTTGTCCTAATGTCCATTAATTGAACAGAACAAAATTATTAAATATGGGAAACTGTAGAATCATGCTATTGTAAGGATTTGTTGCTCTTATCTCCAGTGCTAAAATATTTTAAGTTTACACCTTCCTGTCTTATTATTCCACAAGAAGGAAGGGATCTGCAAGGTCTGAGGATGACTATGACTAGATCTCAACTAAATACACAACCCACATCTTTTCTGGAACAATGAGTAATAGCAGGTGTTTAAAATATAATATTTACTCACTGGAAATAATAGAGGAGGTTTTTTCCTGTCTAGAATTTTTTTCATTTGGGGACGGGGGAAAGGGAGGAGGCATTTATTAAGATTTCTGATTTTAAGCAGAGCAAATTTTGCTGTTCACTATGTCTGCTAGTTTCCCAAGACCTCCTTGTGCTTCTTCCAGTCTTGCAAAAAAGGATGCAGAATCATATTATGCTTTTCAATCTCTCAGGATGAATATCTGGGCTTTTGCAGAGAAATTTTTCTTCTTCCTTCCTGAAGCATATCCCAGAGAGTGATGATCTTAAGATCCCCTCTTCTCACAGGACTGGTGCTCTACAAGGAGCCAGTCTGCCCAAGTTGCTGAGGTCTCTTCTGCCACCTGCAGAATAAAAAAGGTTTACAGAACAGCTCCCTCCCTATCCCTCAAGAGCAGAGAGTTCAAGAGGATCCTGGAAAGTTAGCCAGGAAATGCCAGTTCCTCTTCCTCTCCCTTAATGGACAATATCAGAGAACTGATTTTCTTTATTTTCAGGAGCAACCCTGAAAAAAATTGGCAAGTAGAGCTGGAATGAAGCTAAGAAAGTGAGGACACGTGTCTGAAGTAGCCAAGGTCCTTCTCAATAGCAGCAGCAGTACCAGCAAAACCAGGGCAGCCACCATCTCTCAGCAGCATGCTCCCAAGGTGCTTCTGGAAGTGTCTGACCCAGGAGCTGACCAAGACTGCTGAGTTTGGACAGGATTCAAACACGGAGCTGTACTGTGCTGGCAAGTTGTGTTTACTTATCACCCTGGCTTAAATGACTGTCCAGTGAGATAGGCACTTAATTCCCTTTATGTCACACATTACTTAGGAAAAAAAAAAGAAAGAAAAAAAAATTGACTTGACAAGACTACATTTTTGTGATGTATATATTGCATACAAATTTTCTATGAATATCACTAATTCTTTCCTGCCTTCTCATTTCTGGGAAAGCAGATGTAAATCTAGGGATGAACAATATAGGTATTGTCTAAACAGTTCTGTGTAAGCAGTTCTGTGTAAATCTTCCTTAAGCAGTTCCCTAAAAATTGTATCAGCAAGATGGTTTGTTTTGTCAAAGTTTTGTTTTTGATATGAACCCACTGATCTGAACTGATGTTTCTTTTTGCTGCTTTCACATCTTGGCTGTCGTCTGTCACACATTTCTGGAAGCATATAAGTAACAGTTTAGTTAGAGAGTAGGACAGAACCAGAAACTGGCTTCTAAAAAAAGATAATTGACACAGTAAGTGGTCAGGCCAAATCCCTTCCACAGCCCCACTGTAGTCACTGTGACTAGTTGTGTGAACAAGGCAAACAGGATTTGGCTTTTGCTGCAGTTCCAGCCACCTTTTATCATTGGAGAGAGAGCAAAAACACCATAAAATTAAATAGGTATCATCCTCCCCGCATTCCTAGTGTAACTATTTTAACTGGAATGCCTCATAAACAGATAAAGGCACTCCTGAGCTTTGGGATGATCATTTTTTAAATGACCATTTAGGACTGGATTATGGTTTTACATTTTCACCTTGGAGCTTTTAAGGGCTGTTTGGGACATTAAGCGCTAACATATCAAAGCTTAAACTGAAAGGCAATGTTGCTTGCGGTCGTATTGCCCAGCAAAATAATATAGTTTTGCTGCTGTTAATAGGTAAATACTTTCATTTGTGGAAAGAAAATGGTGATTCAAAATCGTTTGATGCCCCTTAAACTCTCACAGCAGCTGGATATTTTACATTGGCGTCTATATTATTCTTATGGTAACATTCCTATCCCGCAGGGGTCTGCTTGAATATCGGAGTACTCATCTTTTTTAAGTTTTGCATAATGTGAGATATTAAAATTAAGGCTGGTGTTTACTGTTCAGCTCTTACACATATATTCCACATTCACAGCTAGATATTATTTCCCTTGGAAATTCTTTCTGTCCCTGCCAGTTACCGAATGCAATGAGATAGCTTTGCATGGGCCAGCATACCAATTAAGTACTGTGCCTGGGATGTGCGCTGCTTCCTCCGTCAGAAGCTCAATGGTTCATCGGCAAGTGAGCTGTGTATTTTGATAAGGAAAAAGCCTGGACCCACGACGGAGGCAGGATCTATTTCTTGAAAATGCTTTCAGAAAGCGGCTTGAGGAGAAAAGGGGAAAGGGGGCAGGAGATGTGAAATGTCTAGAAAAGTGAAAGAGGAGAAAAGATTAATGGAAGCAGGATCAGAAAAATATTCAATTAGAACTTGCAGACCTGGTCACATTACTCTGTGCTACTGTTCATCTTGTCATTACCCAAATCTGTTGCTAAACTGTTGTCATTTGTCTTCATTATGCAGCAAAATGGTATAATGAATAGGTTACAAATATGATGGAGGAAATGCCTTGGAATGATCACAATGCCTGAGAATGAAAAATGCCTTAATTTAAATTATTGGTATGTAGGGTCTGCCAAGTGCACAGATAGATGTGAAGAGTGTAACATGATTTTGTTCTGATGCTGTCTTCAAAGTTTCTGTTCCACTTCAAAGGGGTTTTCAGGCTGAATCCTTCTTTAAAAGCCAGTGTCAGGAATGTGATACAACAGAGAACAGCATTTGACATATTTCTTAGCTGCAAGGAACTGCACAGCCTGATGTCTTCGGTCTGGTTTTAGACACTTCTGCAAGCAGCACTTTCCCACGTCAGGTGGAGAGCTGGTCAATGTATAGATTATGACTTTTAACAATGAAATTTAATTTGAGGTGGGGAAAAAAGGTACTATCTCAGACAAGTTAATTAGACACAGTTTAGTCTTCAAAATTGCACTGATCCACACAGACATTACCTTTTGAGCTCAATTTTGCATTTGACTGATTATTATCTTCTAGAAAGACATTTTCAAGATATTTAAACTTAACATTTGGCCTACTTTAAAACTGCAGGAGTCTGAAAATCAGTACCAGTACATAATAAAGAATTTTATATTAGGACCAGGATAAGAATTAATATTTTACTGAAAGTTCAAATAAAATCCTAAATAATATCTAAGTACTGATTCAGTAGTAGGAATCATAGCTCTCCCTTTCTAGATGTGTATTAACTTTAATAAAGCATCTAATGACTGCAAGGACTGTCCACCCAGGCTGACGTGCATGCTTCCAAACTCATTAGGAGGTCTGTATCGTAAAAGTAATGTGTACATTAGAGAAGGAGTATAAGAGGTCACACAGTCATTCAGCAAGGATGCAAACCTGGTGCTGAAGGAAGTCTGCCAGGTTAATCCTCTGCTACAGACGTTTTGTGTGACTTTCAACAGGTCTTGGTAGGTGCCTGGGCGTCATGTCTCTGCCTGGAAAGTAAGAGTAAAGGAAAAGGAAGGAAGGTTGAAATGGATAACCTAGCAGGAATTACTCTCTCTAAACTGAAGTTTGTGGGACACTGAAAAATTAGAGCAGTGGGTTTGATGAAAGCAAACTATTAAATTATTTGCTTCGATTTTTGGAGGCTGTCACACACTGCTGCAGTTTGTGGCACTGCACCCAGGTAGAGCAATACACAAGAGGCTGCTTTCTACCTTGTGTATTAAGTACTCTGATGGAGATTTGTGCAGTTGTTCATACTAAATTCTTGAGCTTGTGTTGATATCTTTATCTTGATTAACATGTGTTACTTTGACATCAGATCAAATATTTGGGAGATTTCACTTCTATATGAGCATCACTTTATGTTGCACCTAGATTTAATGATACATAGCTCTTTGCTTCACTGTGAATGGTAGATGTATTTTAAACGTAATATGAAGAAGTTGAAATAATTTAATCTATCTTTCAGAGGATAATTCTAGTCTTAAACTTCATGAACGCTGCTAGATTTTTCATGGGAATGTTTCAGTGTTAAGCTGCACATTTTGAACCAGATGGCTCAGAAAATTAATAAGATGATACTAAATCTCTCACCTCTCTGTCACTGTTGGTTTGAATCCAGCTTCAGTTCAGAGTAACCACAAGTTGCTACTTAACACAAGTTGTTTGTCAGCTGTTTTGTAGCTTAGATGTTTCCAAGTGCACAGGTGTCCATCAGAAGAAAAAAAAAATTGAAAATTACCTGCACAAATAGAGGTTGCAACAGAGGAGAGTTTATGGACGCTGAAAACAGACTAACTTCTCTGATCACTGAATTAGGTATGTTGCAAAATGGAGTCTACACCTCTTTCCAGAAATACCTAAAATGACTAAATTCTTCTGCACCCTTTCAGTGCCTCAATACCTGTCAGTAAGCTCCTTTCATGATGTTACCTGTCAGTAACATCTTTCATGAAGTGCTGGTTGACAGCCAGCTGAACATGAGCCAGCCATGTACCCAGGTGACCAAGAAGGCTAACGGCATCCTGACCTGTATCAGGAATAGTGTGGCCAGCAGAACCAGGGAAGGGATTGTTGCCATGTGCTTGGCACTGGTGCAGGCCTACCTCAAATCCTGTGTTCACTTTTGGGCCCCTCACTACAAAAAATAAAAGATATGCTGGACTGCCCAGAGAAGGGCAAGCAAGCTGGTAAAGGGTCTAGAGCACAAGTCTTATGAGGAGCACCTGAGGGAGTTGGAGTGTTCAGTCTGGAGTAAAGGAGGCATAAGGCACCTTATCACTCTCTACAAACAATTGAAAGGAGGCTGTAGCCAGGTGGTGGTCGGTCTTTTCTCCCAAGTAACAAATGACAAAACAAGAGGAAATGGCCTCAAGTGGCACCAGGGGAGGTTTAGGTTGGATATTAAGGAAAAATTCCTTCAATTAAAGGGCTTCTCAGGCATGGAACAGGCTGCCCAGGGAAGTGTTGAAATCCCTAGATTCCAATACACCACCTCTGGAAGTGTTAAAAAAAATGTGGATGTGGCACTCAGGGAAATGGTTTAGGGATAAACACAGCAGTGCTGGATTAACAAGTTGGACTCAATGGTCTTAGAGGAATTTTCCAACCTTAATAATTCTATGATTCTATTCTCTGAGTTATAAATTCACCTAAATGTTGTATTGGGTTTGGCTGGGATAGAATTAATTTTCTTCATAGTAGCTAATATGAGAATATGTTTTGTATTTGTGCTGAAAACAGTGTTAATAGATGTTTTCACTGTTGGATAGTGGTTTTATCTAGCTACATTCAAGATGTGCCTGCTCCAAAGTGATTGGAAGATCTGGACAGGCAAATGCAGATGACTTTAAAGATTTGACTATATGGTGGGATACAATACTTAGCAGAATGTGAAGTGTTGGGAGATAGTTACTGATTGTAGTTATAGCTTTGGTATATGACCAAAAGTCATTGCCTCCCAGTGTTGCATTGCATCATCTGGGTGGACTTTATGGCCTTAAAAGTCTTTTTCAACCACCCCTATTCTATGATTCTGTGATTACTGCTAAGCAGTGCTCACATGGGTTCAAGGCCTTTTCTGCTTCTCACACCAGCCTGCCAGCAAGGAGGCTGGCAGTGCACAAGACACTGGGGAGGACAAAGCCAGGACAGCTGACCCCATCGACTGAAGGGATATTCCATACCATATGGCATCACGCTCAGCATATAAATCTGGGGGAAGAAGGAAGACGGGGGATGTTTGGACTGATGACATTTGTCTTCCCAAGTAATCCTTGCACGTGATGAGCCCTGCTTTCAGTGGGATGGCTGAACACCTGCCTGTCCATGTGAAGTGGTAGATGAATTCCTTATTTTGCTTTGCCTGCATGAGCAGCTTTTCCTTTACCTATTACTGTTATTGAACTGATTCTCTTCCCTGTCCCATGGAGGGGTGGGAAGTGAGTGAGTGAATGGCTGTGTGGTGCTTTGTTGCTGTCTGGAGTTAAAGTACGACAAATGAGCATAAGATGAAATGCTATAATGTTTTCCCTCCCTTTGAAATAAATCTCTGATCTTTACAGCTTACAAGTTAGCTCCCTGATGAACAAATAGTTCATTACAAAACTCATGTAACAGTAACAGTGTAGGAAAACATTTATAATGATAGGGATGCCAAGACTAAAGTAGCAATAGGGGAAAAAATAGTCCCCATTCTGAAGATAGGACCAAATAGGGCATGTTATGGTTGATTGGAATTAAATGTATGTTTACTAGAAGGATATATGGTACAAAGTCTAAACTTGTGATTCTGGCAACTTACCATTAATGTTGGGGGGAAACTTGATGCAGTGATTCATGTGATAGCTTGAAACATGGGAGTCCTATGTCCTTTTGCTGCTTTTACCCACAGAATCTTTTTTCATGTCTTTGAATTAATCCCTGTACTTTGGTTTTCTAAATGTAGAAGAAGGATATCTAAATGCAGTAGCATGAGTTAAATGTATTCGGGTACATGTACCACACCTCAGAGTGACAGCCCTGGCAGAAGCTCCAACTCAGCAGACAGAGCTCCTGTTAGACCTCTCAGGATAAACAAGTTTAGTTAGCCTGGCTGGATTTGCTTTGCATTAGTATTTTTGTTTCTTTTCTTTCTCACAAATTCATGTTGATCCTGCACAGTGCGGTGATGGCATTCCCAACCTGCCATCACAATCTTGGACAGAAATATCTCCATCTGAGCTGGGGCTGTCAGTCTCCTTCAGGGGTGAGCTGGGAGCTGGGGTGTGTTCTTTGGTGCCACGTGTTGCCCCTCCACCATCTGGAGCCAGCAACACAAGGTGCTGGTGCAGAGATGAGTGTGAACAACAGCAGCCTGATCTGCAAATTCAAGTCTCCAAATTCAACTTGGTGTCTCCTTTCAGAAGGCAGGCATGACTTTTGTACTAGGCACTGCTGGTGGACTGATTACCAAAGTGGTAAATGTCGCATAAAGGAAAAAGCTGTACTCTTTCCAGCCATTTGAGAATAATTATATCCCAATTATTTGAGGAAAATGACATCTGACACTGTCAGTGTTTTGAAGTGTCACATATTAGACCCCAAAAAGTAAATGAGACACATAGTCATTTTAATTAAAATGTTATCAAGAGGTGCCGTTGACCAGGAAGACCATTAACAATAATCTGCTTTAGTAACAAGTGAGGTAGTCAATTTATCGAACTGAACTAAAAAGCAAACCCGGTAACAGCTGCCCACTGAGCAAGTATTTGATCTTGCAGCTTTCTCTGATTAGCAGGGGGAGGCGTTCCCTGAATATTACACACTTTTGTCTACTTTCTCACTACTTTGTGGTTACTTGTAGAAACTGTCTCCATGGTGCAATCAGCATTTGCTCATCAAACTTAAAAGGGAGCTTTACTAGCAGATCCAACTTCAAAGAAGGCATTTATAGAGAGAGCAGTTGCCAGGTACCATTATGTTCTTTTGTGTCTCAGCTGTTAAAATCTTTGCACAGGATGGAATGTTTTCCTTGGAGATCAGGCTCTTTTACATAGAGAGGCTAGTGCTTAAGATTTTAGGGTTATAACAGAGGCTACTTGCAATGAAAAATGACATGGTTGCACAAATTCACCTTTTAAACTTAAATTCATTAACTTCACTCTTTTGGATTGATTACTGTGTGCTAAGGAGCATTAAACTGGCCAGAGATTTCCTGAGCAGGTTTCTGCCTTTATAGGACATCTCAATATGGACATAAAGGTAGTAATGACAACCAAGTTACTGCTTGTACCAGGGAACACCAGGAATTTTGGTGGGGCACACTTTGCTCTGCTGTCAGCATTGGAAAGAAGAGCAGCCATGCTGCAACTTTCTGCCTGTGTCATTTTGGGGAGCCACCACCTGGCTGCTGCTTCCTGTGGCTTCCCTTCGCTGTACCTGTGCAATGATGCCAATGGTTGTTTAGCCCAAGAAAATTTAGAAAATCCCTTCTCATGTTCCTTTAGCTCTTGGCTGGTGATAAAGGCCAAACCCTTTGCTATGTAGGCAATAGGCATGGGAATGTACGTTCCAGAATCAGTCATTATTTCAGAATAAATTCAAATAGTATCCTGCAAAAAACATAGAGTAGACTTATATGTCCAAAATGAAGTCCAAATGACAAAGGTTAGTTCTCTTTTTCACAGAAAGGAGTTCAAAGCTTTGGATTCTTCCTGAATCCATCAGCAAGCAGCATGCATCAGTTTTCTTGGATGTGGGATAGCACACTAGGTCCAGAAGCCCTCCAGACACCTTTCTAAAAGCTCTCTTTTAATGGCTGTGATCCAAGAAGAAGGAATTTTTATAGTGATTCTGCCAACTTCTGTCTGACAGAGCATTTTAGGTGGGAAAATGAATCCTGTCAAAAAAGCACTGATGCCTTTTAAGTCCTACTGTGGACAATAGACACATCTGTCACTTACTGTTCAGAGGGCATGCCATGTTGAGCAAAACTGAAAGTCAATGAGATTTTGTGTACTTCAGTCATTTTGAAAACAATATCCAGCAACCACTGGTCCAGAAGTTCACTCAGGAATATATTTAAGGTAGAAAGAACAGCAGCAGCTACTGAAATGTAAAAATGTTGATGCTAAAACTGAAATTAAGGTTTCTTATTTTTTTTCATGTTTAATCAGTCAATGTTCTTATAAATCTAGACATGCATGAAAGTAAACTTACATATTAGAAACTGTAGGATTCTTCTTATATTTTGTTGCAAAACATTTGGGAAGGTTTTGGCAGGAAGTAAAGAACTGATAAATGAAAGGAATGGCTCCATAGAACTTAACAGTATCTTTGAAAAAAATAAGCTTCAGCACAAAATTTTCTTACCTTTTGACAATTTAAAATACCTGTTTTGGCACTAGAACATTTGCAATTATTTCCAACAGAGAAATTGGACTGAGTAGGTAGGGGAACTCTTGAAAAAATTAACGTAATGTAATCCTATTATGTCTGATCTGCTGTCCATCAGCAGGGAAGATTCTTGGGACTACAAGACTACTTTCTAGCTAAATGTAACAGTATATTCAAACTTTAAATGCTGTGATAAAACAGCATCTAGAAATCTATGTTACTTCCTCCATCCATTATTGTTTAGTGAAACACTAGTCTTTTCACTCATTTGCCCTGACCTTTTGAAGGTCCTTTAAAAAGATCAAGTTTTAGTGGCTTGTAAGCTGATGTGTTTTATATTATTTTGGAATTTATGTTTCTTCATGTCACTTTCCATGGATGTCCCAATCCAAGTTCATTGGCCAGTTTATTTCCCACATACATGCATTTTATTTTTAGGACCAACATGTGGTTTCTCACCTGGGGTGCTGGAAGCACAGCAGCCCATTGGGCTGGAAGCTCTTCTTCTGTTTGTGGGGTGGGCATCCAGTCCAGAGATAAGTGCCTTTAGCTTCACCAGAATAAGCAACAGGAATGAGCAGCCATCAGTCCTGTCACAGGCTGATCTCTTTTGCAGTGATGCCTTCTTACCCAGCCTACACAGTGAGAAGTTGAAGAATGAGATGACAGGGGCTGCAATGGTCTCTGCTCCCAGTGGTCACTCTTGGCACAGGACAGCAATTGGTTTTAACGCATTGCAGATGGTGTTTTCCTCCTACAACCCTTTCCTCAAGAAAGGATTGCCTGCTTAAGCCTGCCTGGTTATGATTTGGAAATGATAAACAGAAATAGAGCTCACTGAGGATCCAAACCATTTACCGTGTTTTTCTGGATTTTTGCACAGTGACTCAGCTACCAGTTAGCAAAAACTCATAGGAATTAATTAGACCTGTTGCTGATAATCAATGGCTGGCAACAAGTTATGTAAACTCTGCAAAATATGCTAGGCATGGGAGGAGTTGCAGCCTATGATAGACTTAGCATTTAAGGGCTAGATTTTTAAATCTTAGTAGTTACTTAGTATTGCAAGACTAAGGGAACTTGAGGGGTTCAGCCAGTCATTCAGAGTGTAAGTGCCATTGATGGTAAACACATAAATGGAGGTCCAGGCAAGGGTTCTGCCTTTAGAGGATCTTCGTTCCTTTCTATTTGTTACATAATACGATTTTAATAGCATGAATCATGTTTGGACTTTACAGGATTTTTTTCCTTTAAATATAAATTAATGATAAACCATCTTAATTAAATAGCAAGGCCAAAATCAAATGTTGTTTTCTGACAAGAATTTTGTTAAGAGGAATACGTCTCTGGATTTTTAATTTTTTTATTTTTTATTTTTTATGAACGAGAAAGCAAGCTTCAGAGCATAAATGGCCTTCAGAATTGTCTTATCCCAGTGAAACCCTTAAATGTGCATGCAGGAGGAGATGCAACCACTGAGAATGAGCATTAACAATTATCAGACACTGTTTTGCTGGAAGGTCTTTGAAGATGATTGTTCTTGTTCCTGCCCCCAGGTGCAGCACTGCTGTGCTAATAGTAAAAGTCTCCATCTTAGTCCTGAGCACTGATTACAGCAACATGGCTGTGGTCATGCACTTATTTGCGCTGTGGTAGCATGTGGTCTGGTCCCATAAGCTGTTTTTCATGTAACTCCTAGAGGTGACCAGGCATGGAAAAGTATCAAAACATTCTCTTCATAACATATGTTTTAATACATGAAAAATGTAGGATCTCAGCAAGAGGAGGTAATACATACTTGTTCATTGGAGCCAGGTATAGCTTTTCAGATCCTCTCTGGGGAGCCAGGCTAAACTGTGCTGAATAAAAACATCCATTACACATTAGTTGCTTTTATTACGATAAGGTCCTATATTGCCAAGAAAACACCACCTAAAGTGATAGTAAATGTAAAATTGTCAATGTTCACCATCATTCATACAGGCTGTGACAAGAAAACATGGATTGTTATGATGATAAACTGAAAACAACTCTACCAAAATAACTGGAATTTACCCATTACCTGCAAGAGTGCAGGTGTTATAGTCTAGTATGATGATGTAGCTGAAGGTGTAGTCATGTTTTGAATGTATAAAACAGCCTCAAGATTGGGCATCTTGCAAACATACTTCTGAAAACGACTTCTGTCTTAGTTTCTGTAGTAATGCTTAAATACTTTGTTGGAATCAAGACAAATATTACTCCTTCTTTACTCCTAGCCTTTTATCCAAATATCTCTTGGAAACTTGTGGGGACTTTTTGTGTCTTCCTCGTGCTTGTGTTGTGGCTAAAGAAAGATGACATACCACTTGATCATAATGTCATCATCTTTTAAAATACATTCACAGCTTAGGCTGTTGGCTACTGAATCCGCAAGTAGGCCAGTAGAGTTTTCTTCCCTCCCCCCCATCCCCATTGCTTCAAATCAAGGCTTATTTAGAATTGTGGACAAGTATCTATGCTGACCACCTGCAGTCTTTTGGCTGATATCTCGAGTTAATAATTGCTCTCAGTGCTAGTCCGCATTTTTCAATTGGCACTTCTCTGCTGTAGATTTGAAGATGGAAGTGGGAATAGCCCCATGGCCCTTCTGCTGTTGCACTGAAGCAACTTTGCTCATTGTCTCAAACTACTGCAGAAGATGCACTTGAGCTTCTGTTCCTTAATGTGCCAAATTTTAATTTTCCAAGTTTCATGGGCTCTGCCTGACTGAAGGGTTCCATTTCTCTAAGATAAGCTGGTTTAGCCTGTCTCCTTCAGAAAAGCTAATTTCTTTCAGAAAAAGTACCCTTTAGGAAAAAAGAAAATAGATTCTTAACTGGACAATGCATAAATACTAGTGAAGTAGTTGAGAACAATCATGACACTTACAGGGAAACAGAATCATAGAATCAAATGGGTTGGAAAAGACCTCTGAGATCATCAAGTCCAACCCTCGGTCCAACAGTGCTATGTTTACTAGACCATGGCACTAAGTGCCACATGCAGTGTAATCTTAAAAACCTCCAGGGATGATGAATCCACCGCCTCCCTGGGCAGCCCACTCCAATGTCTCTGTAATTACTCTCTCTGTAAAAATTTCTTCCTAATATCCAACCTAAACCTCTCCTGGCAGAGCTTAAGATCATAAACAGAGCACGGGAGTCAAGTCATAAGCTGAAGGTACAGTAAAGACTAAATAAATTTTATCTGTGCACCATTTTCTAATGTTTCTGAAACATTATGAGTGAAAAAGGAGTATTCAACTTTCCCTCTTATAACAGAATATATTATATTTATTGGATGGAACAATTATCACAGTTTAATTAATTTTCTCTTTTTAAAATCAAAATCACTTTGACCATGCTCTTTAATTTTTTTTTTGTTGTTGAATTTAACATTATCTGTCACCAAGGTTAAATAAGGGAAATACTGTCTACTGGTAATACAATGGAAAGCTTTAGTCTAAAATCAATATTGTTTTAAAGACAATTTGCTCTAATTATATTGAGATGATAACATGACTGATCTGTCAAGAAGTAAATGAACTTTATAAATGCAGAATTTTGGTAAAAGTGTCATTAAAAAGGGGAACTCAAGTCAGGCAATTTAGGTTGAAAAGCCTGAGCTCCTGACTGACCTGGTGATAACAGCAGTGGGTTTTAAATTTGCAAAATTCAGATTCTTCCCTTGTCTACTATTAATTAGTTAATTATTTTATTTATTTTTTTTTTTATTTATGTGAGTGATGTAGATTGAAATACAATCTGCTAGCTACCAAGGAAAAAGAATATGTCAGTGAAGTTACTGCTAATGTGTTTTGTGTCATTAATGCCTGTCTGGGCTGAAGAAGAATGGGAGGGGTTTTTTGTTTTCCTTTTTTTTTTTTTAGGGTGATTCATAATTATGTGATATAAAATAATATCATTATAGCATTGGCTATAGCAGTCTATCTCAGGGTAGGTTTCAGAAGACCCCAGTTAAGTTAGGATCATAGAATCATGTAATATCTTGAGTTGGAAGGGACCTACAAAGATCACCGAAGTCTAGCTTCTAGCCTTGCACAGGATATCCCCAAGAATCACGCTATGTGCCTTAAAGTGGTATCCAAATGCTTCTTGAATTCTGCCAGGATTGGTGCTGTGACCATTTCCCTAGGGAGCCTGTTTCATTGCCCAGCCACCCTCTGGGTGAAGAACCTTTTCCTATCCCACTTGAATCAAACATTTGTTCCAAGGGTAGAAATACTGTGATAGGTGAAGGCATGATTTGTATGGATAACTGAGGAATATGAATAAAATAGAAACATTTCAGAGATGTTTCTGGTACACTAACAAGAGATTCCTTTATACATGTGTTTCTGGAAGAAAAGAAATAGGCAAGCAGCTTCAATACAAGGACACAGAGCTCACCAGAATTAATGCATTTCTGTGGTATGCAAAACAATGACTCATTTTCTAGAAGACATTTCCTCTTTCACAAGCAGAGAAAACTATTGAAAGTCCTGTTCAAAGCCAGGGACACAATCAGAAACTGTGCTTTAAATGAAAGGCAGGGTTTTATTTTCACTTATACTATAGGTAACCCATATTTATTAGCCGAAATCATTGATTGGCTTACCAAGACTCGATCAAATTCTAAGCTTTCTTGTTTAGGCACAGATACTTGGGCTATTGCAGGGATGTGTGCAGTCCTTGTCCCTCACAGAAGGAGTACACAGTATACACTTTAGTATCTTTGTGTTCTAAAGACAATTTTTTCAGGTAGATACCTTCTGCTCTGTGTGATCAAATGTGGAAGGCAACGCAGAAAATCACTAGTTTTATTCAGATCTAAAAGATATCACTGAAAGTTGGATGTATCTATGTATTGAAAATTCAGTCAATACAAGAAAAAACAATGTACAATTGCTCACAGCATGGGAGAGGGAACATGGTTGAATTTCTTGTCTATGAGTTCTATTTGCATTTGTGATTGAGTTTCAGTAGCAGGTGATTGTTGGACATCATAATCAGCCTGTGGATAATTTCGTAAATATACTAAAGATCACTATCACGTTTAGGTGATGTAGCTTGTTGAGAAGATGATAAATGAGTCAGGAGACTGATCAAAGCAAAGCCCTGACACAGAAAGTGTGTGTGGAGATTTTCTTGACTTTTTAGTGAATATTACATCTGAACCTAAGTATCTCTTCAATCTCTCCAGGGTCAGAGGAAGAGAATCAATGGAGAATGGGACTCCAAATCTTCTGAGAAATGAGGTGAAAAGGGCATCAATGAAACCAATTTCAAAATCAAATTGCTATAGCGTTTAGAGATACAGATAACCTGCTAATACTCCAACAATAAAAAAGCAGATAAGCAGCGCCACTCCTTCCTGTCTTCTCTTTGTCATCAAGTACGTATTGTCCTTATCTCACCGTACATTTAAAGTGCTTAGACATTCAGTGACAAAAACAGAAACAATATTTTAGGTGACAATCATGGTGGCAAACAGCCAATTGAGACAGAGCTTTGGCAGGAAAAAAAGATTTTGCAGGACACAGCTGTTTTTATTCCTTAATGCTCCCCAAACCTTTTTAGGTTAATAAACATTAACATCACTCCGGGTTAATATTGCTGTGACATCCATATACTTTCACATTGTCTCAGTAGCATTGATAATAGAGGCAGCTTAAAAGATCAAATTCAGTGATGCCACCAAAGATGTCTGTTAACACTTTCAGCCTTCACTGTAGAGCTGTGATGGATGATGGACTGTCTTCTACACTGCAGATGAATCAGACCCTCCTCTGCTGGTTGGTTTGGTTTATCCCCAGATGGAAGTTAGATCCATAATACATCTTTCTTTTGCTGTGCTGCCTTAGGGCTGTCTGCTTCAGGAACACTAAAATAATAGCAGTTTCCAGTGTAACTCCACATCTTTGGGTTCATCTTCTGCCTCTTTGGCACATGGTCTATGTGAACTTGGACTTAATCTCTTGTCTCGGTTTGAGACAATTTGGAGGGGCAGAGACCTTAGACAGAATTCTCCTCCCTCGGATCCATACGCCTGGTTTCTCCAATGAAGAGAGAGAGACCAAATACAGAGGTAAGTGAAAAAAATATTTTGGGAGTCTTTGACACCTTCTAAGATGTAACAGCTGCCTGTTGCATCTGCACAGGTGGATCCATTATGGCCCATCAGCAGCGATGAATATCTGCAGGCTATGTGTGCATTGTCTTGATGCTTCCCCGGAGTGGAGTTATCACAGCTGATGAATTTGTGTAAGGACAAAGAAACACTACCTCGTCTAGCAGGATCTGTCTTTCTCCTTATCTTGTTCAACACCCAGCTTGTAGCCTGAGGTGTCAGATGTGCACGCACTGAGCAACTGGGTAGCCACTCTACGCATTGTCAGCAAAGCACACTGCTTGTTGAGCCATAAGCACCAATAGTCCAGTCTCTTACGGCACTGGATGGTCACTGCAGGTGGTTGGATGTTTGAGTCATTAATCACTAGAAGTTCAGTCTCTTTAAAGAAGGCAAAACACCAAAAAGCCAAAAAGGCATATTTGGAGAAAAGGTGGATATCAGAGTTTTTGTGTAACCTGCGACATACCTCTGTACATTATCCTTTTTTTAACTCTTTTGTCTGTTTTGATTTGATAATCTCTAGGGCAAAGGAGCCTGTTGCTTATGACAGCAGGAGCATATCTGGCTGGCATTGTTATGCACAGTAAATTATGAATACCAAATGACTTATACTGGCAGAAACGTAGCATTTAGTAACTCTTCCCCGTTTAAACTGTATTCTATACCCAGTTGTTTCATAGCAGTTTATGGCAAAAGAGCGTAGAGTTGAAGCTGTAGTGGGGGGGGAGGGAGCAATGACAGCTGCTGGCCTTTTCAACAGGCCGCAGAAATTGATTGGGACTGTGCCATCATAAGATTGAGCCTACAGGCTTCACCACCTAGCCTAGAATTTAAGCAGTATCTATCTCAGTTATTTACACAGAGTTACACCATTGTCATAAAACAGTCAAATGGTGCCTCCAGGCTCACCTCCCATCCTGGCAGAGCAACAGTTCCATAGGTCGTTGCCACCTCTTCAGCCATCATAAAAAGTTCCTCTCTTCTGTTAGACATCTTTCCCTGAACTTCCAACAAGACTTGACCTTGGTTATATATCTGACTGGCAGCCTTTCATATTTCCCAGAGTCCGTTTTCACAGAGACTTGAAGAAATATGAAAACAGGTATTTTTTTTTTAAAGGTGCAGACTCTAGGATAGTGTTCTAGGTGAGCATCATTGTCTGGCAATTTGTTGGTTGCACTTTTCAGTGCCTGAATTTTTCCCTTATGTCCCTGTTATTTTCCTTCATTTTCCTATTGTACAACAGAATATATTACTTTGCAGTTATTGACAAACAAATGTGTTAGGTTTGAATAAAACATCAATCTCAATATTTAAAGAAATAAATGCTCAGGCAAGTGACATTTCTTGGGGCTCTAGTGAAGTAAAAATATGGGAAATGTTACTTCTCAGATGTAGTGATGTTTACAGCCTATCACTCACTACATATGAGCAGAAGCACGAGAAACGTTAGCAGGACTAGAGCATTGTTGGACTGGACTTCCTCAGGCATTGAGATGCACATTGAAAATAATGCACCCTCTTAGATGACCTGCTTAAAAGTTCTTTTTGATTAATGCATCTAGCAAATCTTAACTCTTAGTAACTTTCTGCTCTGCTGGCCTGTAAATGCACTCACACGCATTACTGAGGGGAAAATTGTCTACTTTGCAAATGAAATTCAGCTACATCTTTTTGAAAGTTAGTCACAGTAGTTTCTTAGGGGTTTTGTGTAGGTTGTTTTTTTTTTTAATGTGCTTTCTGCAATGCAGCTGTGTCTCACTGGCAGGCAGAAGTGTCTGTAAGCTACTTTTTTTTTCCTGTTGTTCAAGTATTCATTCTGCATCTGCCGTCTCTGCAACAGGGACTGTCCAATTTGCAGGTGGGCACTAGTCCATCTGAACAGATGGGAAGGAGTGGAGACAGACAAAAGATCATATGGAGTAGTCATCTAAAAAGTGTGGTGGTGAACATGATCAAGTGGCATAGATTTTTCTTCTTTTTCTTTTTTTTTTCCTTTTTTTTTCCTTTTTTTTTGTTGTTGTTGTGGTTTTTTCCTTTGGTTTTTTTTGTTTTGTTTTGCTTTGCAGTTTTTGTTTTGTTGTTTTTTGTTTTAAGAAAAGCCTTCAAAAATTCCTTTACAGGGCAGCCACTAACACTATTAACAATAACACTGACAAAAAAACCCCTACGTTCTGTATTTGGTTTCCATGCCTGTGACTGAAGTGTATTCAGAAGAACTCTTTTCAGGATTGTGACATAAAGGCTTATACAACAGTATGAAGAACTGGTGTCTAGCTATGTAAACCTTCAAAACAAAGAAAAACTTCTAAGTTTTTAAGCGAGTTATACAGCTGATTAGACAGGAGTCTAACAGGTAATTTAAAAATCAACCCCTGACTCTGCTTATGTTACAATATAATCTGGGCACATTGCTTAGAAAAATATCTGAAGCTGATGTTTTTCCTTTGTTTTACAGTATTTGTTCTGAGCTTTTCCAAAACCTTTTTTGTTTTCAGTTGCATGGTGTTAAGTGTCATAGAAGGTTTAAAATAAAATAACCTAACTTCTATTTCTTGCCTTTTTCATTTCCTTGCTTTTCAGTCCTAGCCAATTCCATCTCCTCTTTCCTTTGCCCTTCACTAAGCAAGCACAATTTAATCAGATTTGTTGAGAGATAGGAAAGCAGAAATTGAGAAACAGATAAGAGAAGAGAAGCAATTCAGCATGGTTACAAGTTACTAGTGCATCTCACAGCCCATGTGAGCACGTTTTAGTGGACTTGTTTACCCTCATGTAGTCCTGTAAGCCATTCTATATTGTTAACTCAAATGTCAAATAATGTTTTGGGTAGACTGATTAAAATATATCCCTTCTTCATCTTCTTCTTCTTCTCTCTTTTTTTTTTTTTTTTTTTTTTTTTTTTTTTTTTTTTTTTTTT
>NW_020955827.1:582080-636537 GCF_003031625.1 Empidonax traillii | reverse complement strand
CTTAATAACTTACAAAGCCTCCATTTTGGTAGGTTGTAATGATTAAACTCATGTATTTCTGAATAGAATTTACATTACTAACAAAAATATTAGAGTCTGTTGCCCTCCTCTGTAACCAAAATTTGACAACTCTGATCTTTTTAAATGTTATAGGTTGTGTTGTTATTTTTAGCATTGCACAACTTTTAATCAGAATGGTTGCTGGCAAAAAATTACCTGCCTGGGTAGAAGAGAATTCATCCCCATGTGAAATCCTGTCTCAATAAGACAGATACAAGATTGTGTTGCTGATTTTTTTTTAAAACTACAGACCCTGGTGCATAGCATATAAGGAATGAGGCTCCTCTACCATACCTCAAAATTACTTTTCTTAAAATTAAACTTAGGCTTTTTTCTTTACCAGCTTATTTTATAACCCATTATTAAAGAACAAACAAAAAAACAAACAAAACCCAACCTAGGTTTCAGCAGAGTTGGAAATGCTAGTCCCTTCTTTCCTGCTAAAGTTAATTAATTAGGTGGACTTTAACACCCTGAACTGCACAGGTGCCGCCTCATTTAGTGTCTCAAATGGGGCATATTTTGAAATTCCAGATCTGTGTCTCTTTAATTTTTTAAATGAAAATCTCAGTTCTTCCAAAATCTAATTGATTTTTTTTTTTAGCTCGTCTACAGGGAAAAAATGAAAATGTAACTTGAATGCACCTTGCAGTCTTGGAAACATTGCCTGCAAATAAAATCAACCTGAAGCTTTTTTAGGAAATCTGATAGAGTGGAATCCATACTCAGTTGAAATCAAATCTGCCATCTACTTCTCCGGGAATAAGTCTTCATCTCAGATGTTTAAGGTGAGTTTATGACTCCTGAAGGTCATGCATTTGTGTGTGTTTTTAGAGTGCTTGGCGCAGATATGTCCATAGTTTCTTTTAAATGTTTCCTTCTTACATTCAGCTATCTGAAAAAAGAACTTGCCCTCCACAATGGAATGTAGAAAAATATGGTAACTGTAAATACTGAGCTTAAATTCTCCATACTGGTCTCATTTTATTTTGCTTTTGAGTACCTCTTGCAAAAGGTGATGGAATGCCTTCTCTTTCACTGATACAGAGACTAGAGACTCTTTTGACTGGCAAAAGGCTCTTTGGCTATATGGTCTGGATACTTTGCTGAGCTCCTTAGCCTTTTATTTTAATTTCTTAAGACAGCCTTGCAACTGTCCTTTTGTAATTTTGACTGTGTTTTGACATTTGGGACACTAGTGATTCCATTGCTTTTGAACAGCTAGCATCAAAACTGATATGCAGGGGCCGTTGATGGAGATTTGAAACCTTGGTGTTACATAGCATAGCAAGCATAACTCATTTCAGGTTTACATTGTATCATTCGTCTCAGCTGCTGCATCCCTTTCCGTCAATAGGCATGTAAGCAGTAAACTTCAAGGAAGATGTGTTTTTGTTATATGTATCCTGGTGAATTTTTCTTTCTTCCTCCATCTTTGCATCAGTTCCACATATTTTCCAGTTGCTACAGATTACAATGGTTTAAAAACCCCATTTTATTTCTGTTGAATTGACTAGGGAATGTGAAAAAGTTTGGCAGCTGTAATTGGGAGTTTACAAAGTTTCTTCCATGTATGGTAGTTCACAATGGAGCAAAACAATTTAGTTTTCAACTTGCAAGATAAAACATACAGCTCTGTGGTAGCACCACCAGGCAATTCAGAGTATACATATAGTAACACAGTCTCATTTGTTAGAAATATGTGAACTGTATTTGTTGCTACATAGAAATATCAATAGTTTCATATATATGTAACTATACAAATAAATAAAAATTATCCAGGAAGTCACTACAGATTATAAAATAACTTCTATGTAGCTTTCATTCCAGAAAGAAGTTTGTCAGAGAAGTTAAAAATATTTTTACAACCTTGCTGATATACAACCTCAGAAGTCCTGCCGACTCAGGAGAGATTTTAATATGCTGTATTAATACAGGTCTAAGAAATGAGGTTTTGTTTCCCATCCACTGAAAACAAGAACTGTCTTCTTCCAGCTCAGTAGTAACAAAGGAGGATGATAAATTCTCATACCTTGGGAATCGCGCGGATACTGTCATTCTGGCGAGCATTAGGCTTGTTCTTTATGGCAGGGAACGTGCTCTGACTGCCTCTTTCACTGGGTCAGAAAGCTGCAGTAAAATCTGTTGCCTTACAGATATGAAAGGGAGGACTTATACATCCCTTTCTCACTCTACATTTTTCTGTAACAAACCATGTGCCGAGGAATAATAACAGTATGCTGCATTTGTACATAATGCTTAGAAGGAGGAATTCACTCACAATGCTTTTGCTTTCAGTGATGCTTTCAGAAGAACAGTGGATGATTTTGTACTAGAAGCCAGCTATTTGTATGCTTTGACAACTATTTGTATGCATTGCCAGCTATTTGTATGCTGATGCTGGACACTGAGGGAGAGGGAAGGGGAGAGCAAGTAGTTCCTTCCCAGCCTTGCCACTAGTGCAAAGCTACTGAAGTCCAGCAATTCACAGCAATACTGGATGGGTGTACAGTAAAAAAGTTGCAGTCACGTGGAAGAAATAGATTAGACCTATTTCCACACTGAATGTTACAAGCTGAGATGTGAGGAGTACATTATGGACCACAGTTTTATAATGTTTGGGGCTCTTTATTATACAGCACACGGTGTAGAAAGATACTTTTGTTACCAAATGGCTCGTAGTTATTACAGCAGCACACAAACAGTGGCCTCAGTGTGGCCTGATAATGTTTTAGCTAGGTTTGGGTGGGATTTTGCAATCTTGGTAGAGAAAGGGAGAAGAAATTTGATACCCTAGCTCAAAGAATGTTGAAAACATGGGAAAGAAAAGGAAGGAGAGTAGGAAGGAGGAAGAACAGGAAGAGAAGGAGGAGAAATAACTGCAATAAGAAAGTTTCAGTTCATGATGATGAATAGGAAGAGCATGGTAACTTCCACCACTGGCTTTGGAACAGCAGCCATTTTATTTTCACTGCCTAATGAAAGTCTGAAGGGGATTTAGAGGCATGGATGTAAATATGCTATTTTTTTTTCTTATTCTCCCTTTCTTTAGGGGCAAGAGACTGCCAGGTCACAGGATGTCTAGGTGCAGCATTGTACAGTTTGTTTAAGTGCCTGTCGGCCCTTAGCCCCTTTAAGTTGCTATTAGATGAAAGGGCACTGCATTGGGATCTATGGGTATTCTTATATTTATAATGGGATACTACATGTGACCATTGGGAAGTGGGCAAGGGTGAAAAATAGAGTAAGAATTTAGGATAAAGAGGAATTTACAAGAAAACAAAGAGTAGCCCAAGGGTAAATCTACTGCAACTTCATTAAATGAAAGAAGCACTGATGACCTTCACAGAAGGTGGTATTTTAGAAGATAGTCTGTCAGATGGTGCCTACATTATTAAAGAATTGCAAATACACTGGCATACTAATACCACAGGAGAGAGTTACCATGGTTGTAATTTGAGAAGAATTAACAATATGGAAGTACCCCAAGAATTACCAAAGGAGAGCAAGGTAGTATGTTTAGCAGTTGGAGTGTAGTGCTGGTTATAGTTCAAGAGCTGATTTTTGTTGCCTGCTACCCCAAAAGAAGAATAGGAAAGGAAAATACCAGTCTCTTCACTCTCTGGTTGCCAGTGACAAGACTCAAGGAAACGGCATGAAGCTGAGTTAGGGGAGGTTTGGATAAGATACCAGGAAAAAGTTTTTCTCGCAGAGGGTGGTTGGGCACTGGAACAGGCTCCTCAGGGAAGCAGTCACAGCATCAAGCCTGTCTGAGTTCAAGAAGTGTTTGAACAATGTTGTCAGGCACATGGTATGATTCTTGGAGTGTCCTGTGCAGAGCCAGGAGTTGGACTTGATGTTCCTGATGGGTTCCTTCTAACTCACCATATTCTATGATTCTGTGGTCTTCTGGTAATGCTGTGGAATAGGCTTTCCGTTTCTCACTCTAGTGTTTAGCACAGTGAGGATATAAAGTACTCTTCATTTTCTAACCTTTTTGCTTAGTTGTTGAAACCCATTAGAGGGCTGAAATTAAAGGATAATGGGGTGGAGGTTGGTTGGCAGTGAACGTATACAAAAGAAAGATGACCTGTACTGGATGAGTTGCTGCCTACATAGTTCCCACATACAACTATATCTCTAAAAGTCAGGGGCAAAGTATTTATTCATTTCAATATAAGCATGATCTGAACTCTGATCACTTTTAGTGCCTTATATATGGTTTGGTTAACATTATTTTAATATTTCTGCCTGGCTAATAACAGCAGCTTTAACAATAGAACTTCTAAATTCTAATCTAGCTTTTATGTGCAATAAAAAGTAGCTAGAGATTATTTAGCACTACTTATAAATAAAACTCTTATGTTTCATCTTTTTAATCAGAGTTTGACATGTAATGGTGATACTTTTGAAAATGTAGGAGCTCCACAAACAGCAAGTAACAATTGTAAAAGCACTTTCGGATTCCAGTTGCTCCCATTCTCATAATTTATGGCCTAAGAAAGCAATTGCCTTGTAGGTTGGAGGAGAAGCCAAATAACCTTGAAGTTTAGCCAGGTTTCTCCTGCATATTACTTCCTTCTCTTTATTTATTTATTTATTTATGTATTTATGTATTTATTTATTTCTATTTGTTTATTTATTTATTTGTTTATTTATTTATTTTACGTATTGGCATTAGGCAGGGCTTTATTGCCTTGAATGCTACTTTCTAAGTAATGAAAATAATTGTATAATTCTATAATTCTATTTTTTGAGGATAATGTAAGCAGCACAAGACTAGATGCAAAGCATTTTTGGATTTAAGTAAGTAGAGATTGTCTTTTTATGTGAAGAATATGTGAAGCTGATTGTTTTCCAATTTGATATGATGTATCCTATCATTGCCTACCTAACTACACTGAATTGTCCCCTTCTCAGGGCATACAGGCCCAATAAAATTGGTAGAGTTTTCACTTTTTTTGCAGGGCAGCTCCCATTCCCTAATTCCTTTTTCTATTTTCCAGAGTGTGTTCATTGTTGCCATTTGCTCCTTTGTTTCATACTGCAGCATGCTGCGGTGTGAGCCCCGTGTTACACATGGACTCAGAATAGGAAATGAGGAAAAGCTACTATGTGTAGTTGCTTTCATTGCCTTTCTCGGGCACCTGGAGGTTCTAATTTTTCATTTTACACTCTTGGTTACTGATTTAAAAAGAAAGGAGATAGAATTGTCTCTAAAAGAAGCAAATAAAGAGCTTTTTCTTAAAAAAATAAAAGCTCATAACAACCCAAATTCTGATACCCAAACTGAATGGCAGATATGACAATAGTGTTACTATTTTTTGTGATGAATTTCAGAAATCTTAGAGGCTTTAAAAATATCTTCATTAGCAATTTTAATAATTTTGACCTCTGGTTCTGCATAAGGAAGGCTTTGCTCCTTCCAGCTGGACTCTGTGCCTGGCTGGGGAATAGCTTCAAGCAGGTTGGTCCTTCCTTTGCTTACTGGAGAAGTGAGACTGACACAATTGCCTTGAAGCTGAGCTTTCTAACTTTGCACTAAAACACCAAAAGACCATTCAAAAATCTGAGTTTGGATCTTCTATGGGAAGTTGTCACCAATTGTATCACCTGCCAGTTGTGCCCCATGCTGGCTGACACCACAGCAAAGGTGCATTGGGAAGGTCACTGGACTGAGCCCTGACACCTGAGGTGGGGCCGTACCTGCAGGATGCTCCAGTGAATACTGGCCAGGAGTGAAAACTGTTAAATATTTAGACAGATTGTCAAAGGTTTTCTACTACCCTGGTCTTCCATCCTTGGCACCATTGCTTGAACAGTGGTGGCTTGAAGGTGTGTCATGTCTTAAAGCATGTTAAAGAAACAGTGGAGGAGGAAGGAGGTGCCATGAGTAGGTTAGCTTTACCCCGAGCCAGAGGGATGAAATGGATGTCTGTAGGGGTGGTGAATCAGAGAGCTTCAATCAGACACCTTAAATAGTATTGTTGATATCCATCCTATCTTCTACCAGTATAATATGACATCCCTGCAAAGGTTAATCAATTTGAATGTTAATATCATTCTTATTTTCCAACCATTATCTTTCAGATATACGGTGTATGCTTGTCCTCATCCAGGATTAACAATATGACAAGTTTGAACTTTTAAAAGCAAGACACATTTTAGTTATTGGAGAGCAGAAAAAGGTCACAACGCTTCGTACAAAACAGAACCGTGTACATTTCCAGGCCCATAATTTGCCTGTTTTTTTCAATAATTTATAAAAAAACACGGAGAATAAATGTGCCAATTTAGTAAGAAGAGGAACTTCTCTGCTTATGTGTACAGTGTAAGAGGAATTATTGTACAGGATAAAAGGAATTATTCATGTAGGTTGACTCTTGCAGCTTTGTTTTGTTTGGCACAATATAAGTTCATTTGTTTCCTAAGAATGATACACACTGGGCCCAATTCACCATTCTGCCTAATTCTCTGTAGAAGTTATTTTTGATTGCCAATAATAGTCACAGAGAAATGGGAAAAGTGTATTGGTGTCAGTGTTCCCTTGATCAGTGTAAGGCAAAGGAAAACTCAAGTATTTACTTTTCTGCTGTGACTGCTATTGTCCTTGGGGACTGCTGAAACTTTAAATCAGAGTCCTAATTGGCACTCGGATAGCCATGAAATACCAGAAGCTTCAAAAGGAGCTTAAGAGAGTAGCTGCTGCCTTTTCCCTGCTCCATCCTTTGCTATCCACAGCACACACATAACAAGGATTTTGGAGGTAGAGTTATCGGCATTAAATCTTGCTGTGCGACTGGCTCAGACTTTGTAAGACTGGGTACCCCTGAGCAAGGAGCTGACACTGAAGTCATAAACCTGAAGCAAATTACACTGTGCAAGTAAGTGATTGGAAGTGTGACATGATTTGCCCTGACTCATCCGCTAGTGTTTTTGCTGCTTTTCAGGTAAGCCTGCAATACTTTAAAGAGTCGTGTTGTCATTTACAGCTTTTTAAAATCAAGATAGCTTGCAAAAGTCAGTATGTTCATGTGCCCGTAGCCTAAAAAGTCAGGAAGGGTGGGATAGCAGCTGAAGGGATGAATGCCATTTGTGGGAGAATGGAGGCAGAGAGGCCCCCCACTTGGCTGGTACACTTGCACAGTCCCTGGTTTGGAATTTACCAGCTCAGAGCAACTTGGTTGACTAATGGCTGCCTCCAGTGCTCTCCCACCTCTGGTACATGCTTTGAACCTATTAACCTGGCACCAAAACCTGCTTTTATCAGTAAGCCCCCTTCACAATTGTAGCAATCAGGGTAGTTACTACTCAGGGTAGTAGCAATCACATAGCATTAATGGAAAGTCTTGCTGATCTGCACAGTGCTGGTACTGGTGCTTTTGAATCCACTCTATTGTGCTATTCAAGCATGATGAAGTAGGAACAAGCACAGCTGGAGCCATCAGGCTGTTTCAGTCTAGCTGGATGAAGGCAGCAATGGTCATTGGAAACCAGGGAAATTGATTTTTTTTCATACCAAACATTGTCTATTCCTATTTTCATTTCTCCAGGTTAGGCCTGCTATCCAGCTGTTGAGAGCTGTTCTTGGTGACCATGTGTACATCAGGCTGGAGAGACAGCACAACTGGAGTTGCTGTTCTCTCTTCTTTCTGCTGACATAATGGAGGAGAATGTGAAAAGAACTCTAAATCTCATGCCAAGGCAAAGACAGTACAAAATTCACTTAAAACAGGTGAACCTTTACTTTCAATAGAACAAAAATGCTCCTTGTGCAGTGACGGGGTGGTTCTACTGTTCTTAACAAAGCAGGTCATTGTGGGCCTGAGCATTTTGAGCGAGTTTTACTGGGTTTTAAAGAATCCTGAGCAACTTAAAACTCAAGGATATCTCCAGAGTTGATGCCCTCAGGCACCTCAGGCTAGCTTATATCAGTTAGGCATGCTGGGAGGACATCAGAGGAACACATTCTTGTTTTGTTCTTTTTCAGCTCTGTGCAAAGAGAAGTGGCTGCACCATGCCCTGAACTGCCTTTGCTCCAAATCTCTGACTCCAGTAATCCCAAGATGGGCTTCCTAGAGGAGGGAAGACCCATCATTTCAAGACAAAGCCATCAAATTTGGTAAGAAAAACCACAAAAGTTATAAGGAAAAGTTAATACCATTTGTGCAACATTGAATCTGGACTGAAACTCTGTTGCCTGGAGTAGGTTGTTTTCTTACAGTTGTATAAGTAGCTGTTTCCATTTATAGATGCTGATGGTTCAAGAGTTATATCATGGCAATGGCATTTATAGTGAAAGTAAGGGATTTTGATTATGGAAGAGCAGAGAGTACAGCTTCATAAGTTCATTCACCCTCCTGCATGGGAGTGGCCATTTAGGTTCTCACAGGGTCTGTACCCCCAAAAAGCCATCACTCCACAGGTCTGAAACTGGTACTGAGAGATCCCTCTGGTTGTCCTCCTGTGTCACCACCATCTTGATCTGCAAGCTCATCAGATTTTTCTCTGAACTCTTCCCATACCCCCTTCTGCCATAAAAATGTGTGTATGTGTGTAGTAGGTATATACAGAAGTAATATCATCAAACATAATAATGAAATAATAAGAGATAACAACAGTTAAAAATAGTGGTGGGAACTACTTACTAACTCTCATTTAGTTAGTTCTTTGTGAATTCCCAAGTGTCCATATTGTGCTAGTAACAGCTGGTTCTCTGATAAAGGACTTAAAGTACAGATTCTGGACACTTGACTAATTTTGTGTGCAGTATTTTCAGCCTCCATCAAATGAAATGGGTTCTTCCTTTGCTTTTCAGCTGTGGAAATGTAGCCTAAAGTCAGAGTTAGGCTCAGTTTTCTGAAGTAATATCAGCTGGCAAGCAGAATACAGTGACACCTGGGCAACCTCACTGACTGTCCAGGGTTTGCTCATGCGTGACAGGCTGGAATTTGGCTAAAAATTCAGATGGCAATGTGGTATAACGTGGAGAGAACAGTCCATCCATCAATCCATCCAGCTGTATGTCTGTCTCTTTCAATGTTGTAAATTTGAAAAGGAAAGTAACAAGTTTTTATTTTGTGTAAGTGGAAAGTGCCCATTTTGTGTAGTCTCTTCCTGCATGAGAGCTGCATTTTGATGCCAGGTTCCTTGTTAGAAGAACTTGATAGGTGCTCAGTGTTGTGTTTGGGGGAGAGGGTAATTAAAGCATGATACCTTATTTATTTGTTTATTACATATATCCATGCATTATACAGGAGTAACTTATTTTTGCTTCCAATTTTGTTTTACTGGAAACTTAG
Source organism: Empidonax traillii (assembly GCF_003031625.1). NCBI lineage: Eukaryota > Metazoa > Chordata > Aves > Passeriformes > Tyrannidae > Empidonax > Empidonax traillii. The sequence continues at coordinate 627,175 of NW_020955827.1, read as the reverse complement.
AGCCACATTGCACAGCTGGAACAGAGAGTATCTTTCAATTATTCAGTACCTTGATTCCATCAAGAAAAATGTATACTTTCTTTCATAATAGTACCTTACCTTTGAAAGAAGTAATAATATGAGAAATATTGCTTTTTGACAAATAAAAGAAACAGCATTTTATAACATTACAATTTGAAAAATTTGTACTAAGTTATTAAAAAAAAGTTTAATACTCATTAATGCATTCCTTTACTGGAAACTTAGTTAAATACTTACTGTTTGTTGGCATAGACTGTTGTTTGCTGCTTTGTTAGAAGATATCCTTTGCAACCACTTTAACTTTTGATGTTGCTCTTATTTTAAATCCCCAAATATTGTTGGCAGGGTTCTTTACCTTGAATCAAGGCTATTATTATAAAAATTTCACAATTCTGCCAATGAGAATGAGATAGTCAGTTGTCTTGGCAGGCTAATTTAGATAACTTTTCAGGTATGCTTTTCTAAACAAGAGATGCATGAGAAATGAGAAAAATGTTATCACTTACCAGAAATGCAAATGTGGCATTTGTTCAGCCTAATATGAATGCCTCTGCACCAGGCAACAACACCAGAAGTGCCAATTAGGATGCAGTCATGGTTCCAAAAATTCACCCTTTCTTTTCAGCTAATATGACATTTACGTGTCGTGTCTTTTTCTTTGAAAGAGTAGCTGTGCTTCACCCTACTTGTACAGAAATGCTAGTTGTGCTTGAATTTTATTTTAGCTAAAAACCTGTTATTGGGTCAGGCATCAGTACAGAATGGTTATGCATGTTATGTGTTTTCTTATGGCTAGAATTTAAAGACCTGTGCCATATAGGTCAATCAGTGTTACAAATGACAGCAGTCGTTATCTGCTAGTGAGGACAGCAGTATAATAATAATGTTTATTGCACATCATTTTTCAATGATTTTATGCTATCATTTAGGAGATGAATGAAATGGCTCTCTAGCTGACATGAATGTAAATAAATTAAGCATTAAGAACCAGAGAGTTCTAATCATCTTTCTTTAAGATTGCACTAAATGGTTGCAATCAGTGAAATAGATGAGAGATTGCATTAAATTGCTCTTCCAGATACTATATCATGCCAGCTCAAACAAGGTTCACATGCATTACAAAACAGCTCATGTTGAAGGAGCAGCTGGAATGCCTCATAGGCATGCATTAGCTGAGAGTAATGCACTGGACGTGTACCGCTACTTACAGTCTTTTATATTAACATACGTGGAGTGAAAAAGAGAAACCCAAACAAATAGACAAACAGACCTGTGCCGTTTTTTGTTCCAGGGCCTTTAGTCTTAATATAGATTTGTATTAATATATGCCATGGTTTAGAGGATTATGCAGGAGTATAGCACTGGTTGCAGTATTTTTTCAGCTCTTTCATTCAGCCTCTGCTTTTTTTTTTAGGATGTTACTGGAAATTCACAGGGTGAAAAGATGACAGGTTGGAGAATGAAGGAAGGTTTGTTACCGTTATGAGGAGAGAATACAGGCACTGTGATATTGGTAGCAGATAGGCAATATCTGAGAAGCTGTCAACAGAACACATTAGGCTGGGTTTTCAGGAGCTGACCTCTTATTCTGCCACTACAAATTCACAAATTAAATTGTGTGAGCAGTTAGGTCACAGGAAGGTAGAGAATTCTGTATCCATCTGACCTATGGCAGGTGCATGAAAGTGAACCCGAAATAGAGAGGGTCTGGGGGTCAGATAAGACAGATTGAAAATTTGTCTCTTTATATTCAAATTAAAATTGTAATTCTTCAGGTCCTCTGTTGCCACAGTAGGAGGGGCACCCCTTTTCATTTAAAGGTAATATGTCCCAAAGTTATATCATTACTGACAGCATGTTAATCCTGGCTGTGTGGCACTGCCTTGTTGGGATGCTTCAAGCACCTCTACAGTATCTGCTCTGAAGCCAGTTACAGCCCAAGCCCTTAGCACAGGGCTGTGCTGGGAGGAATGGGAAACTATAACTATACCCAGTTTATGGGTTCAAGTCCTGTCAAACAGTTGTCCTTTTAAGAATTAGAAAATTCCATATTTCTAGATTTCCTTTCCCCTTGCTGAAACGTTCATTGAGCATACCAAGATGACATGCTAGTTCTTACTTAACTTGAACAAATGAGTCTGTCTTGAATGCTTATATGTAGTTTTTCTTCACCACAGTAAGAGGAAACAGTAGAAGAAAGAAAGGTTTTAGCCAACATTTTCAGTGACTGCTTAAATTGTAGAGCACTTTTTTGTTGGTTTGATTCAGTTTAGTTTGAATTGATTTAGTTTAGTTTGGTTTGATTTTGTTGGTTTTGTTATTTTTGTTGTATTAAATATTCATTCAATAGCTTTTACTCAGAACTAGACAGGAACCAGCCAGGTCATATCCTACACAAATATCAAATAGAAACACTTGGGTAAACATCTGTGTATGTGCATTATAATTGCATGCTCTTCACAGCCCAATATCTGTTTTAAAGAGTGACACTTGCATCTTTCTTTAAATGCCTTAAGATTCAATAAAAAGAGCCTGAAATATGACTAGTCTTTGAAGCTACAGTGGGAGGCGAAAGGAATGATTCTGGATTAATTTGTTTTTTGTAATATTGCTCATCATTCTCAGTGGGCCAAAGTTTATGGCAGAAAGAAGCAAGGTTAACAGAGGTCTTCACCAAGTTTTTCAGAACAGAAACTTACTCATTCCACAAAATGAGTAAGGGAAAACCTTACTCCTTATCTCATAACTTCAGGGAAAAGAAAGATGGGAGCATCTACTTTGTCCCTCTTGCTCCCAACTTCACTTGTGGTCACTACAAAACTCATTGAGTGTCTACAGTGTCTGGTGCTTTTACAGTCCTGAAATATTCCCAATAAGAGTGCTTTTCTGAACCCAGCAAGAATTTAGTATCTAGACTGAGAGATTCCTCAGGAAACAGAGGAGTTCCTTTCTGGCACAGCTGGTGCCCAAGGAGTGAAGACATTAGTGGACTATGTTGCAAATAGACATCATCTGTATTTGGTAAGTAACATCTGAATGTGTTGCCTACTGAGTCATACAGAAGTCCTAAGCGTGAGATCTGGCCACATAACCAGTACCACTTGACTTATATAGACAACAATTATATAGACAACAATTTGCTGTCTGCTGAAGGGAGACAGTTCGTATAATCCTATCACCTTTATAATTTTTCTCTCCAGAACTTAACTGCAGAATTTAGACACTTCCACCCAGCAGGTAGAAAGCACTGTTCAAGTGGGATTTTGCCCCTATGAAGTATTATCTCGTATTTCATTGAATTTCAGAGGTTTATTGCTTTAATTACCAATCAGGTAAATTATATTAAAGCTAGAACAATAGTGTGATGTATAAAGGAATTCCAAGGTGATTCTGTTTGAATTGTTAGGAAATATTTGAGATATGGCTGTAGTCCAGAGCAGGAGGATGCAACACTGGCTTGATGAATGTGGTGACCGACACTGAGATTCAGATTCAGTGGTTGTTCTTAACAGAGTTTCTGAAAGAACTCCCAGTGCAGCTAGGAGCAGCCTGTTTTTCTGCATTTCCACATCACTTGCTCTGGAAGCCTTATGGTTTTGTCATTGCAGCTTGTCACTGTTTGAATGGTTTCTAAATCCTATCCAGGTCAATTCTGATATCCATGTTCCCGTAGTTAGCAATTTGCAGGTGGTGTACGCGGTCTGCAAAGAGAGCTTTTCAGCCAAACCCTGTTATGAAGGAGAAGTGCACTGAAAATGATGGAAGGCACCTCACCAAGATAATAAAGTCCATCTTTCATTTACCTATGTAGCACACAAGAAGAAAGCAGGAGAAATCCAGGATATTACCTGTGTCTTGTGTTTATGTAGCAGAAGTGATTTTGTTAAGTGAAACCGTGGTTAGACTGCAAAGGTAGAAGAAGAACAGATACTACCTGAAATTATATGGGTTTTACTGACAGATATTTTAAGAGCATTGTGATACACATCCAGATCCTGTACCTGGTCAACTAAAGGAAATATTTGTAAAAAGGGGTATAAAAGTTTTTTCCCATTTCCAAAACAGGTAGAGAGTAGTGAACTAGGATGTGGAGATGAAAACCTGTTTCTACAGTGCTAAAGAGCTTGAAATATATGTTCTGTTTTGATGGGGATGGGACACTTGGTGTGGAAACGGAAATAGATCATGTCTGACTTGAGAGAATAGCAATGCATCTGTATAATGCATCAAAGTGGTGATGCGGACAAGGCAGTGTAACAGCTTGTGACATCACGGTGCAAAGGCTTTGCTAACTAAACAGGATAATGCCCCACAAAGGGAGCATCCTCCTGTCTGGCAACACCAGCTCAAACACTCGCCTGTGTCAGCTCTGCAAGTTGAGAAAGAAGACCCCCCAACTTTCTCTTTCTATTTGCTTTCTGGGTTAATTTTTCAGCCAATTAACCCCCAGATTGGTTTGCTGTGTGGTGCAGAAGCAACTGTGCTGATAATGCTGAAATGTGTGTGTGTGATTAGCTTGGGAGGTGGCCAGGAGAGCTCTGACTCTGTTTCAGGGTGTTGGCACCAGTCATTCTCCCTCGTGCACTCCCAGCTGGCCTGAGGTCCACAAAAGCAAAACGTCATCAGCTTTTTTGCATGTGTATAGCTTATGTTTTTCTAGGCTTCCACTTGGCTGCAGTTTTTTTTGGTTGCTGTAACTGTGTCTGAGAGGAGTATAAGATTTTTGTCTCCCAAAGTGTAACTCTGAGCAGAGATACCATTAGACCAACACTACAGTACCTTCTGCCAGTACAGTTTATTACAGTTTATATCCTGTGGGAACTAAAAGCAGATAACTTGTGCTGATAACAGCATTTTCTGTGGGTGCATCTGTGTTCATGTCCATTTTTGACCCAGGAGTATTTAAGACCACACAGGTGCCAGGGCTTGACCCTTTGATCTCCAAATGACTGTTAGGTTCCCTCACATTGCTGGGAAAATGCATTAACTGTTTATTGCAGTAAGGCCAATCCCTTGTGCTGGCACAAGGGGTGAGTGATGTCTGCTGAGGATGCTGTTTCCAGCCTGAGCCTAGAGCTTAGTCTGAAACAAAAGTCAGTTGTGACTGGTAAAGAAGGTGCAATTGTTATGTTGATGCCATGCTGCAAAAATGACTTGTCCAAGGTTATGGATTAGAAGGGCAACTGTTTTAAATACCACGGAGATAAATGCCCTGGGGGATACTATTGTCTCAAAGCCCATTGCCATTCACTACGCTTCACCACAGAATCCCAGAAATACTTATTTTCCAAAGTTTTTATAACCTTCTACAGAGGAGTTAGACATTTCTACCAAGCAGCTGCACTATAGCTGGTGTCTGCACCACCCCTGGTTTGCAGGCCACAGCCTGGAAACACTGCTGGTTCAGTATTGTGCTTACTGATCTGAAAGTCATTGCACTTAGGACTGTCCTAATGTGTCGCTAACATTTTTTCTAACAAAAGGAGAATAAGAGATCTTGGAGGCTGCATGATTAGTCTGGAAAACATTCATGTCTCACACTGTTTTTCGAGTAGCAGAAATCAAAGCTAAAATCAGTGAAGGGTATTTTGAAAGGAAAACCAGCAGAGGTTGGGTTATAGGAGGGTACCAAAGCAATGTTCATGCTAGCTTGAATAAGTTATTGTAAGTGCCCCGAAATCACCATCATAATGTTATCAAAAGCTACTAAATTACCTCATCACCTTTCTCTTAAAAAAAAAAAAAAGGAGCGGATCAAATTTAATCCAGTGACTTTAAGACAATTTGCTGATTTTATTAAGTAAAATGTAAATTTGGTTTCAGGTGTCTCTTGCTTCTGAAATTTGTCTTAAAAACAACTGGAGTGAGAAGAAAAAACTTTCCACTCTTTCCACTGTGGAATGATGGTCCTTACAATTACTTTGTTGATCAATGGCACATTTTCCATGGGGTTATTTTTGAAACAGAGTGGCTTTTGTAGCAAATATTTTTAATGCGAGTAATGTGAAATGTACTGGTAAACCGCAGGCTTTGCTATTGCATTGCATCAACACAGGGAAATTATGTTGGATGGATGATGGAAAATATATTTTGAAGACAAGTAACAGTGCTAGTAAAGGAACTGAAGCTTTAAGCTTTTACAGACATTTCTCTCTACTGCCTGATAAAGAATAAAAGGTGGGAATTGGAAGCACCACAAGTCATCAGCTGGAATTATCTTTTTGGAGATCCAGGAGAAAATAGAAGTCTGGGCAAGACCATTTTTAACAGAGCTGAAGAGTAAAAGCTAACTGAACAGGCTATTTTTCTTGCTGGTAAAGTGTTTTCTTCTAGAAGAGTTTTATTTCATCATCTCTTGTTCCTGATTTTTCTCTTGATTGAGCAGGTATTGTTGAAGGGGCAAATGAGAGAGAATAAACTAGTCTTTTTCTTTGATGATGGTTATCTTTACTTGAAAATAATTTGTGTGTAGCAAGACCATAGACATTCCCAAACACTTTCCTCTTAAATCAATAAAAAGAATAAGGAAGAGTGTTAAAGCAGACAATCAACATGGCTGGAGGATTGGTGACAAGTATAACCTCTATGGTATTCATTGTGAGCTTTTTGATAATATATTGTTAAATCTACATTTTTCTTCACTCTGTCACAGTAGTCAAGGATTCCAAGGATGTTTTAAAGGAGTTATTAATGGCTTCTGATATTTTGAATCATTTACAGAGTGGAAGGGCTGTGATGGTAAACACTGGAGGTAATTTCAGTGAGAAGCTTGAGTGGAGCCAAGTTACACAGAGCAGATGAATGGAGGCTGATGCAGTGTCTGCTGGAATGGGGACAGCTGATTCTCCTGCTCAGCTTTGGGGCTCAGCTTTTGGTATCAGTACCAAAAAAGTGCAGACACAAAGAAAGATATAAGCAAATTCTTAATGACTTGACCTTTCAGAAGACACTGTATATGTGACTTTTGCCCTTTTCATTGTTACCATCCAGTAGCCTTTACTTAAAAAAAAAAAAAAAAAAGAGAGAGAGAGAGAGAGAAAAAAGTCTAAAACAAACCAAACAAACCCCAAATTAATTAATGTGAATATGCCAAGTTATAGGATGATCTCCTGGGAGCCAGGCAGAGATATGGCTGGGATTTTGAAGTATCTTGTTGCATGTAAAGAATGACATTTCAGCACAGTCCTCATGATTGCATATGATGAACTTTGTATCCAGGCTTAATGAGAATGTATGGCTTTTGTGTTGGTTGGTTGGGTTGGGGTTTTTTTCACAGAAATAGTGGAAAGAATAGAGAGGGAAGCAAGGAGCAACAAGGAAAATAAAGTAAGAACCAAACTGTTTTAAAGTGACAACCCGATAATGGACTTTGGCACAGGACTTTTGCAATAAGCAAAGGAAGGTTCACAGAGGTTTCCTCTGACAGAAATCCAGGGCTGAGGGTTTCTTCACACATAGGGTTTCTTTCTGATCATTTGGACTGAGAACAGACACAGCATGACAGAGTTTCCAGGCTAAAACTTTTGCTAGCATAATAGGATATGTCAACCAACACCCAACTAAATTCCTGTAATTTTTTTCCAGTATTTAACATTATTCAGGGGTTTGTAAAAGTGGAAGCCTAGTGGATCCCCTAGGGAGTTCTTTTAGTAAAAGCATACACCTTTGAAAACATATATCCTATAAGTACATATCCTGTAAATTGTAGCCTGGGACCCTGACAGCCAATATAGCTGAACTCCTGGGAGATGGACTGCAGGCTGGCAGCAGCGTGGTGAGGAATACATTTGTTGCAATATGCAGCAGGCAGCAGGACAAGAGAGGTGTTTCATGACAGGTGTCCATGGTGTTTGATAAGGGTACTTCCCATATAGTACCTGGCATATCTGAGCATCAAGGGAAGGAAACAATTGCTCGTGGCACTGTCAAGGGGCAGTATTGTTGTGGAATAGGGGTCTTGAAGATTCTAGCAGCAATATTAGGTGAAGGAATGACTTTTTGATAGGAAGCATAGCATTACTGTTCTAGGGGGTACTTAGTTACAGCACTTTGCACTACAGAATGGAATACAGAATTTTGTACAGTATTTCCCTTTGTCAGTGATTAACTCTGAGAGCCAGTATGATATACCACCTGAGGTTTTCTCTGATGCTGAATCAATTTTTTTTGCTTATACTTTATTATTATAGTTATTGGTGTTGAATAACCTCTGAAAGCTTACTGCTGTATATGAAACTGTTCCTTCATTAATATTTGACAGTCCACAGGGACATTTTCGTGGAAACTTCTATATCTTGACCTGTAAATTTTCTAGGATTTGAGCAACCCCAATGTGAGCAAAAATCTCTGCTACTACAGAGAGGGGGAATTATTTACTTGTACAGTCAGTGGTGACTTTACCCCTAAGCTATAATAAAATGTTAAAACCAAGTGTTCACTAACTTCCCATCTAGGAACATTTTCTGAACCTTTCCCTGTATAGTTATATGTGGTTTGAATTATTATTTGTTAAATATATTATTTACCACAGACCACAGCTTTGAGACCTTTGTGTGACTATGTCCCCTAGGAATTTCATAAATAAATCACTGAAAACTAAACATATACTTCAATCCCTTTTGCTTTATTTTATGTGTTCTGAATGATATCTGCTTTAACTTAGATGAGACCAGGTTTATAAATGTTGCTTTACCAGTTGCTGAGGGCTATGATGTGCTGAAGTGGAATTTGGACACTGCTGCTTTTTAACATGTGTGGCTTGTAGACTATAAGGCTATTATCCTAGATGGGGAAGGGGGGAGAGGGGAAAAAAAATGAAAGGGGGGGAAAAAGAGACTTCTTATTCAAGACAGTTGAGCAAATTGAAAACTCTTGGTTCACCTGAAAACCTCTACTGAACTCCCCCCAAAGAGGAAAATTAATGAAATGCTGCTTGACTATGCTTTTTCTGCATTGTATTTTGACATTAATTTGATCTGAAATTTCATCTTGACTAATAGTCAGCATCCTTAATATTCATATTGCTTTGATGGCCCAGGTCTGTACACTCAAGGATTTGCTGATGAAATAGCAGTGTTTTGTAAAAGTCGGTGGTTTTCCGTGGTTACCTACAGAAAGTAAATCTAACAGAATTTGTCTGTTACTGGATGTGCATCTGGTTCTGAGTCAGTGAGAGCCGTAGATGCTCAACATTTCTCATTATTGAGACATACAAGTAAGGAGGCACCTCAGGCTGGCTCATGCCGGCTTTTGAAAAGAAAAAAAGAAAAAATGGCCTCATTCTGAGCAGCTCAGTTCAAATCTTACTGCTTATCCTTTAGGCATCGTTCATTTAATAATGTAGCCTTATCATACAGCACATTTAAGCATATAACTAATTGAACCTTAATTGTTACTATGGTGCAATACTGCATATGGATAGACCCAAAGGATGTGGGTCTTGTTGCTGAAATATTTGTGAACTCAAATAAGGCTCAAAACAGTGCTAACAAATGCCTGTGCTTACTGCTTTGCCACACTGGGACCAATTGCTGTCACACTGTCCTGTAAAATGCATTCCCTGTTCTGATTTTGTTTGAATTTAATATGATGCCTTTGGTACAGCTTTTGTCAAATTTATTTTTTGAGCAGAGGAAAGATTTTTAATCTGAGTTGCCTTTTTTCTCCTACCTCCATAAAATAACCAGAAGGTGATAAACTAATTTAAATGTTATATTTACTTTTGGAGTAATAATTAGATGGGACACTTATCTTCCATAACTGGTTTTTAACCATTTGTTATTCTCCTGGACCTCTTTGGCCATATATATATACTCTTTTGCTATATTTATATATGTGTATTTCATCTACACTGAAATAGAAGGGTCTAAGTTGTTCTAATAATTGTTACATAGAAATATTTTATTATTTTTCATGTGCAAATTTAGGCAGTTCTTTTTGTAAAGCATCTTGTTACTCTTAAAATACAATCAGTATTATTACTTTATATTTTTCAGCAGAAGGCATGTACTTTGGGATGCAGTGTAGTGAGATCAGCCATCCATTTATGAAATGCCCTCTTGGCGTTTAGAAGCAGTATCCATTCTGCAAGAGCAACAAAGTGTGAAAACCTCTAGGAAATAACATAAATAATGGTTTATACACTTGAAACATAGAGCCATTGGTTTGTAAATAGGACAGGTGTAACTCATATGCTGCAATTTGGACGCTATTCTGTCATAAAACCATCTGACTTTTGCCATGTCCAAGACATGTCACATAGTATATCACCTGGTTCATACTCTATAGATGGTGGCTCATTTTTTGTGATCTCTGAGAAATTAATTATTAGATCTAAAGGCTTGATGAGATTAGATAAATTGTCAAGCTGAATTGAGCATCTCCAGTGTATCTCCCTTTATCTAGGGCCCTCTGAGTTGCCTCTCAAATAGTGAATATCCTATTTATTCTTAATTACAAATAGGTGATGTGCATTTGCATTGACCTTTGTTTATTCTACCATTTGAGGAAGTAAATTAGTGGGACTGAGACCATAACCTTTTTTAAAAAGTGTAGCCAACTGCTATAACAACATATTACAAAGCTGAAAAAGGTGTTTATTGAAACTTGCTGAGATTTTGAAACCTAACCATAGAGGATTAAGCTCTTTGTGTGCTGTAGAATAATTTGTCTTGTAATTTAGCTTTAATTCACATTTTCACAATTAATTAAACATCAACCTAATCATTATACACATAAAGCATTTAAATTGATGTATGAAGAATGATGGGAAATGAATAATGCTTTGAAGATCCATTTCAAATTAGTTGTTTGATTAATGAATATTCCACAAGGGCATCTGTGTGATGACCTCTGTTGATGACTTAAGGAAAGGCATGTCTGTTTAGATAATGAGAAGACAAAGTGCGTGAGAGTTATCTCTGAGAATAAGCTATGTAGAATTACAAGGATTAATCTATACAAAGTGTATTACTTTTTTGTATTGCTTGTAAGAGATAACACAGAACTGTAAGTTCAGTAAATAAGTTTGGCATTTGAAGATGCTGCTCAGTGATAAAATGTGCTGGCCGTATACGTTGGTTGTCTTTCTCTGGTCAGGGAGGACTTTAGTGGAGGGCTGTTCTCTCTTCCTAGGCCCATTATGATCCCTCACAGCACCTGACCTTTCATTTTCATACATGCAACAAAAGTAAAATTTTTCACTCTCCATCTCATTCACTTCTCATTGCTTCCATAGTTACAAAGACATATTGCATATGTTTTACGTGGTAACCTTACTTAATAGATATGGTTTCCAGCTGTTTTACTTCATCAGTGTACAAAATGTGTGTGTTAAAGTAGCAGTAATTTTATATATGTCAGAAATAGAATGTACTTTGGCACTTAAAAGAGTTTCCATGGTGTGGGCTTCTGCCCCTGCAATCCTCTGAGCTGCTGACTGTTCAAGACAGGATACAGCACTGGTAGGACCAAACAGATATTCAGTCTGGTCATGCCTACCTTCCACAATGTTGGGAAGAAAATGTTGCTAGGTGTCAGTCTGACCACTTTTTATGTTTGTCACAAGATCCCAATGAAATATTTTAAGTATCTTGGACAGCACTCTCTTCCCTGTGTTCAGCTTGTCACACAGGGGCAGTGTAGGGACAATTAAGCCCTTTGGAGACTGCTCTAGAAAGTGCTAGAGTCTGAGGAGCTCTCCAAGAGACCAGGGGTATATGACAGGCACCCTGACATGGCCACCAATCCCCAGGTGCCATTTCCAGTGCTGTTAGGATCACTTGATGCTAGTGCAGCTGCCTTCAGTGATCATGCAGACATCTCACACACCCTGACCTTACAGCAGTCTGGGTTTTCCTTTGGCAGAGGTGATCTCATATTTATAAAAAGAGACATAAGCTGCTTGGTTCAGAGACTGGGATGGGTTCCCTCACATCCTAGTTAATAACATTTGTACTCAGACTTTTCCTTGTTTCAGGGAATACTGGATAATGGAAAGAAAAACAGAAAACTTCTCATGCACAGACTGATCTAGAAAAGAAATGTGAGTGCAGGTTTCAAATACCTTCTCTCATATTTTTTCCAATTCCTCTGAGTCCCTTTCTTCCAATATTTTTGTTTTCTTAGTTGTAGTCTCAGCAAAAATTGAAAAAAAAAGAGAATTCCAGCATTTCTTCTTAACCCAGACAGTCAAGAAACAGCCAGGTTTATTTGCTTTCTTTGGAAGTAGAGAAAACAGCCAGCACATCATGGCACCCTATCTCTGCTGGGAAAGATGGCTATCAGATGTAAAAAAAAAAAAAAAAAAAATTTTTTTCTATAATCTCTGTGATTTCAAGGGCCACATTTCAGAATCTAGTGGGCACCAGGACAGGGGAACATCCACAGCTTTTAAATGATTCAAAGAGAAGTCCCATTGTTCTCAGCTGCTCATCCTCTCTACTTCCTTAGCAGAAGTGGAAAACTTTGTCTGGACCTGTGCATGCATGTCTCTTGATCAGGAGGTAATATTTCAAACAGCAGTTAATGCTGCTAGCATGACTCCTTTCATATCAAATGGGATCTGAGGTGACACACTGAAACAAAACAGATCCTCTCCTCTACCCTTGGCACAGTGTCTCCTGCCTGCTGACATCCCTGCTTTCTTAGGCCTGGGCAGGAGGGATGTCTTGCAGACATCCTGGATACAGGTAAAGCAAGAGGTCCCATTTTCCCAGCTTACATACTATTAAAAATAATCAGAAGGTAAATTAAAGCAGACTTGAAGCAAGGGATAATGCAATGAAAATGATGAAATAAATTTAGAAATAGATAATATGAGCACATAGATGTCAATCTCAGTATTTACACAAGAGAAATCAGAATCATGCACACTGTGATGTCTTCCAAAATGCTCCTTTGGAAAGGCACTATTTAAAGTGCACTACAAGGCCACAAATAGTAGGACTTAAAATGTAGAATACCTGAGTGGATAATCATGATTTGAAGTTTATATCTCTAAAAGTAATATCTCTGAGCTTTGTCATTATTCTTTGCTATTTTTTTAAAATTTTGTTGCTTATAATATTAATTCTGTCAGGTGATTGCAATGAATAAACAAGAATGCCAGGAAAATATATTTATTAATGAGTTCTTTTTAAATAACACTTTGAATCAATAGGTGCAGATGAAGCTGAACCTGCACAGAACATTGAGCTGTGACTAGACAAAGCTTTAAAAATAAAAGGTGTCCCTGGCCACTGCAGGGGGGGTGGAACTAGGTGATCATTAAGGTCCCTTTCAACCCAGGTCATTCTATGATAAAAATTTAGGAAGTTATTACATTGTAGAAGTTAGAAAAGATACCTGTGATGAGATGCTGGGAAGTAGACATATGGGCAAGGGAAATGCCATTTCTTGATTCATACATCACACCTGCCTCCCTCTAGTGTAATGTGTAGCCTATCATGTGCTATTGATTACATTAGAATTGCATCACTACTTATATAAAATAGGCTTAAACATTCTGTAAAATTAGCACATTTCTAATAATCCATGTAGACCATAGAAAAAATCGCAAGAAAGAAAAAAGGACTATTCTACCTCAAGAAAAGAGAAAGCAACTCCTTCACTCAAAGTTCTCAGCTGGTGTAAATCACTGTCCTCCAAGGACTTCACTGCTCAGGGTTTTGCAGCATTATATATTTGTCATAGTTTGTGGTATAGCTGAAGTGAAAAGAAGGCAATTCTTTTTCTCTAAGCTTCTTATCTTGTGAACAATATGTGCTGGAGCACGTGTGTGTACATTGCACAGATTTCAAGTTATCGCTAGAATAGTGAAGCTACTATTTAACCAGAGAAGGTTTTCATAAAATTGTAACACACATTCCCAAACCACTAAGTGTTTTTATAGACTCATGATAGAAGATCAATTGAAAGATCAATTAGAAGTTTTTAAGCTACCAGCGCCCAGTGGCAGCTGACTCCCCTGTGTACACTGCCCTCCCAGTCTACCCAGGAGACAGAGCTACAGTGGGAGTGGTCAGAGCAACCTAGCTTGGCTCAGCCAGCAGCTGGAGGAACAGCAGGCTGGCATTAGTATGCCTTCACTAAAAGCTAAAACTCTCTGCAGTTTCTCTGCATACCTGTGTATGTAATTTTTTTTTCCTATACAAGCTAGTCCTCATTAGTGTTCTAGAAAGAAGTAGCCTTTCTGTGAAAATAAAAGTGTTGAAACTCTACTTCTAAGTGTGTACTGTTCCACCCTTGCATTTTCAGTGTTGAAAACCGGTTGCTACACCTACAGCTGAACCCTTCAAATCCAGAGCTTATTGAAAGGAAAGGGATCAATTTTGAAACTGTGCTGGAAAGAAAAAAAAATGAGAGGAAAGTATTCAATGACATGGTATCCAGCCGTGCAAAGCTGTTTGGAGGGGAGAGATGCTGCCTTTATTCTTCAATGGCACAATTCAGAGACCTTTTAGAGCAATAAAATCACACCTTTGGCAATCATGGAGGATGACCTCACAGAAATGTTGCAATGTAAAGGTATGGGCAATGGACCTTGAGCTTGTTTACCTGGTCCACCTTGGGGTATCTGACCTATTGTTTATGCATCACTGTCATAATTTTTCTAACTTAGCCACAGAAGCCATTAATTTCTAAAGAGGCAGGTGGTTCACCACCTGCCTGGAGGGCCAGATATGATCTACTTCTGCACTTTTCAGGGCTAGGTACAATCTACTTCTGCATTTAGCAGACCCTGGTACAAACAGATTTTTAGCTTTCCAGGCAGGTGGATTCTTAAAGTCTCATTCAAAATTTCCCCACATTTTCAGGTTTAACCCAAAGTAATATATCAAAATGAAGTTCAGCAAAGCGATGGCTTTATTGTGCCCAGTCTCATTTAGAAACTCTGTGGACCATAAGGTATGTGTTCTCTCAAGTATCTGTCTCTCAGAAGAGAATGAACTGTAACTCCCATGAAGCATTGTAGCAGCTTGAGGAAAGATTAATGTTGAACTGTCTCGAGACAAGATATTTTAATTGTATTTAGGAAACTAAATTAGTCCTGCATGGATCAATCCAACCTGAGCCAATCTGTTTCATTTTCATCTTGCACATCAGAAATTGAAACATGATGGAAAAATTCAGTTCTCCCAAATTTGCTTTCTATTAAAACAGTGTTACTCCAAATTCTCTATAAAATTCTCAACTGCACTGAATATTTACTTTTTCCTGCTCATGGCTGAAAGCCAGCTTCCTTCAAGGTTAGTTTGCAAAATCCTTTTGTGGGCTGGAAGACATGCAAAGATCAAAGCTGTCCCTGAACGGACTGGTTTCATCAGGGTGAGACGCTTCTTCAGCTCATCAAAACGTACACTCTAAAACTGGGCAAACATCTCAGAATAAATATTGTATAATGATTTCACTCAAAGAGGCGGGTTCGGGGTTGTAGCCATTCTGCCATGAACACAGTCAGCTTGGACAGTGGGTTAATCGTGCTTGCTTCTGTCTGCAGTGAAGTGAGCTGTTTTGAAGAATCACAAGCCAGCAAATTCAACAGTGGGACGGAAGAGAGAGAGGGCATTGTGGAGTCATTTCACAAGGACCAGTAGCTACTGCTTCCAGACCTTATGCTTGTAATTGGCACTCAAAGATACTTTTACTTTTTATGTTTCCAAGTGAGCCGTTCAGCTAATGTTAATTTCATTCAATGGCAATAAAGGTGAAATCTCTCTAAAATAATTCTCTTCCTTTGCATCAGGATATGATCCCTGAGTAAACAGGCTTTAATTAATGGCAGACAGTATCCCTTCAGCTAGCAACACCTCCTTGCTCTGTGGGACTGCACTGAATTCATGGCGATTTAAAAACAATTCCTCAGATGCAGCATCTGTGTCTTTCATCCTATTGCCCAACACCCCTCTCTGCAGTGAGACGCAGTGGTTTTGAGCGATGTGATACAAAAATAGCACCTAAGCAGCTGCACCAAGCGAGCCTGCTGTGCGGTTGGAAAGCAGAAAATTTTTCAGTTTATTTTGTGGAGGTTCATACAGTGGTGGTATTTCTGTAAGTTTTAAAAATGTCTCATCTTTTTGCATGCCCATATTGAGACGATAGGCTCCAGAAAACATGGTGTGCATACCATTGTCAGCTTTGTCTAGGAGTTGACCTCACCAGAATTCAGGGAATAAGATTGTTTTGATGACTCACAGGTAAGGTAAAAGAGTGCTGTACCTTTTGTCAGCTGTCAGTTGTCTCTGTCTCACCTTGGTGCTGTGGGGAGCACTGAGATACCAGAAGGGTCATTTTAGCCCTCAAAATTGTTTGGTAGCAACTTGCTCCTGGCCTGAGGTATCCCACTTCTAGTCCCTTTCCCCTCCCAGCATGTCTGAGAGTTGAGCAGTGCAGACACTAGTGTTTCTGAGCATTTTCTCAATGCTTATGGCTATTTCAAATTACTTTTCTGTGCTGGTAATATTTCTTAAGTGATGCTTGGCTGCCTGCCAGAATGCCTGCAACTTGCCTTGCAGTGCTGCTGGCAGGATCCTCATTGTCCGCACTGAAGGGACCAAGCCATGCAAACTCCCTTCTGCCATGAAGGACTCTTGTAATGCAAGATAAAGTGCTTTGGGAAGTATTGCAGCCCTGAAAACTTCAACATCTCCCTTCTGTTCCCTCTGTAAGGGCACCTCATTGACAACCTGTGTGTGCTACCTGCTGATGAGACTGATCTTTGCCCTGTGTCAGAAAGATGCTTAATGATCATTCACATTAATTTCCAAATGCCCTCGTGATATCTCTGTTTAGATATCTGTGTTTAGGAAGATGAACA
Organism: Empidonax traillii; assembly: GCF_003031625.1. NCBI lineage: Eukaryota > Metazoa > Chordata > Aves > Passeriformes > Tyrannidae > Empidonax > Empidonax traillii. The sequence continues at coordinate 610,338 of NW_020955827.1, read as the reverse complement.
GTGGGTTTGCTATATTCAACTGGGTTTCATGAGAGATTTGTTTTGCTGGTGGATCAAGCTGGTGAAGAAATGTTTGCCAGCAGTTGTGACCTCATTGATGCTGCTGACCAAATGGAAGGAGGGTATTTCTGCTGACTTGCCTGATCAGGTACTAGCACTTCTCCCTCTGCAAAGAGCAATACAGGCACTAGTGGCAAATGGAGCTTCAGTCTCTGTGCTTGTTGAGAAACACAAGGAAAGAGACAGAAATTCAGTTAGGGAGAGTATGATGAAAATCAAATAGGTGACGGGCAGGGTGCTGTGGGCACAGCATGCTGAATAGCTTTTTGGTGGCCATATCATCATAAGCAGCAGCTGTCCCTGCTGCTGGCTCTTGCTCTGTGTTTTGTGCCTCTCTCCTCATCCCACAGTCCCTGCTGGCACAGGGGATTCTTTCTAGGCAGGAAGTGAAGCAGGCTGGAAAGTAAACACTCTTGATTATTTTCTTCTAGAAGATATTTTTCGGCTGGACCAAGTTCCTCCAGCCTACCTGACCACATGGACACAAGCGCAGCAGCAGGGACACAATGATTCATGTCCAGAGCAAGCCATCCAAAAGGATGGCTGGATGGGGCAGGAACCATCTGGAACACATCTGCCTCTAAATGCCAGACCACAGCTTCAGTCCTTGTGATATCATGGAAATGCTCTGTCTTTTGATTTAATGTGCAAAAACTTAAAAAGCATAAATTATTGTGCTGGTTTAAAAGTAAATCGGTGGGAGAAATGAACCCAATTCTAGAGAGATTATAAATCAGAGTTACAATTTCTAAAAATAAATTACAATGGATGCAATGATACAGAGAAAAACTGGCTTTAGCCTCCAAAAACAGATGTATAACCCAGTCCCCTGGGACAAGGCCAGAACAGTGTTTGTTGGCCCCTGTGCTCAGCACCACGTGGCCCCCCTGGGTGCAAAGCAAAAGGAAAGAAAACCTGTTGGTCCAGATGATGGTGGCAGTTCAGTTGAAATAATGATCACAGTCTTGTTGAGAGTGGCAATCACAATCCTATTGAAGTTCTCGTCCTCCTCTGGATCTAATGAGTGGTACCAGAAGTCCCAAAACCCCAAGATTATATATGCTCAGGTTCAGTTAGGAATGTCCAGTACCTCCCCCAGGGCAGGAGGTTTCACAGTGGGTGATTTAGCTCTGTGAGTCACCGGATATTTTTGGAGTTTTGATGGTCTAGGTGTTGCAGCTGCCTATTATGCCAGTCCAGTATGGCCCATTAGCAGAGATGACCCCTCAGGCTGAGTGGGAAGGTGCTGATGCCTCCCCAGAGGGGAGTTATCACAGCTGAGTCATTAGGTATGCCCTGGGCAGCTGCTGAAAATGATCCATTATTAACAGTCCATCAGAAATGACGTAGGGGGTGTAAATACAGAGTTTTGGTTATACCCACATAATAATAAACTGGTCCTGACCCCTGTAACTAAGGCAATTATGCCAATTAATGAACAGGACTTCTACACAGAACCCCCTATTGTTTAGTAAAGAACTTTGGTCTTTATATATACACATACCCTTGGCTCTCCTGTGTCTTTTTCCACCAAAGAATCAATATGGTTTTTCAAAGAAAAGTGAAAACCCCATGGCAACTTGTTGCTTATAAAAATGTTCTATTTTAGTTCTTGCCTTGCTTGACTATTAGGAAAATATATATTCACCACACCTTGTTAATTGGGAAATTCTTTGGAGATGCTGGTATGTTCCAGATCTGATCCTCACAGTGCCGCAGAGAGCAGGCCCTCATCGCAGAGCTGCACTTTGGTTGCTGGACAGAGGTCAGGCCAGAGGGCTGGGAGGAAAACCTGAGAAATCCTTATTCCTAGGCTGGGCCAGAGATCATGAACTGGGATTGTCTCAACCAAAAGCTAAATATTAAATGAAAGCAAACCATAAAAATAGCTCTTTTTCACTTTATACAGAAGGCTGCAGAGGAGTTTAAAGGGGTTAGTCACAGATGGCGTAATTACCACATGGCAAAATAAACCAAAATTGTGGCTTTAATATCAGAGATATAATCAAGATTTGGCCTACTTGTTGCATATTTCATTTTACAGGCAGGAGTTATGGGTTTATGTACTGGAACTCTCTTTGTAACAGCTTATCAAAAGTGCTTCACGTGAACATATGTTTTCCCATGGTTGTGTTTTCCAAGCATGTGGAACGATTTAGTAATACCGGCTAATGATGCAAAATGGTTTTCAATAGCAATTTTAGTGGCTAAATGAATCATACTTAGATAAGGGAAATCTGAAACATTCCATTTTATGCAAAATTGCTAAATGACCTATCCAACATATCTCTGAGGAGAAGTTAACACAGGGTGGTTCGTGAAACTGGAAAAATACAACCATCTTTTCTCCTTTACAAATGGATGGGATTTTAAAGAGAACTCTAACATGCAATACCAACTATTTTCTTTATGCTTGTTATCTTAAAAAAGATTCATGTGCATCTTTGGAGATTACTCTTGTCTTCCTTTTTGCGTGTAATCTGCTGAAAATTCTGATTTATTGTTATTTGTTTTCTTTTTCCTGTGATTTCTGTGTCTTTTTCTTCTTTCTCATTAGATATTAATAAACAGGGAAAAACAGAAAAATACAAGTGCTGTGACTTGATAAACAAATGCTGTAGTGCGTATTTTATCCTGCTGTGTTCTATACACCTATCAAGTAAGGTTATTTCCTCCAAGAAGAGTTTTTTCAAATCAGCTTAGAAAAGATGAGAACATTTCTTACACAGTTTTGGACACGCCAGAGTTGATTAACAAATGCATTCATATTTGTAGAACCAAAATCAAATTATGGTAAAACCTACAGAAAAGAAAAATGCAATTAGCTGAGTTCCATGCCATGCTTTTTATCAGAAAATTATTTGCGCTATTCATGTGCTTTTCATTTTTCTTAGGGGCCTGTTCAAAAGATGTGATCTACTTGCTTGTTCAGGAAAAAAAGAAGCAAGGAAGGGAGAGGAAAACAATGGAAAATCTTGTTGACATAATACAAGGCAAGCTGTCCAGAGAAGTAAGTGTTACTCTTGACACTCTAATCACTAAAGATGTTCACGGTTTGTGTATTTCATTCAGTATTCCGGGATCGGTAGATTGCTTTTCTAAAAGTGGTGCCTGAAAATGTGCTTTATTAAGGAAGTATATACTATTTACTGCAGCACTGGGTAGAATTTTGTATTGCAAAATACTTCTTAACTTTTAAATAAATTTTATCCCTGGTGACAAGTTAATAGATATCACACTAGGCAATTTACTAGGAATTGATTTATGTTGGCTGTAGACAGAAGCAGTAACCTTCTTATTCTGAGAGAAAATTGGGAGTGGGATGTGGAGGAGGAAGTAGTGGAAAAATGAATTTTATAGTGATCTTAATTAGAAAAATGTTATAGCACTAGGGTCACACAAAAGAGGTGAAGCATTGTTTTACTTTATGACAGAAAGACTGATAGATAGGATTTGTGGCAAAAGCCCACTGTAAATGCCATAAAAAAAATTTTTATGCAATCGGTCTGCACAATCAGATTTTTTTTTTCTGAGATATTTAATATTTTAAGACAACAGATATGCTCCTGTCTAAGGAATCTCCATATTTTCAAAACAATCACGTTTGAGACGTGAAACAGCTATCAGTAGAATATAGAATTTAATGAGTCTGTGAGGGTATGTTATCCTCAGTGCATATAACAAGAAAAATAGAATATTTAAAGTCGACATTGACCTATTTTAATTTTTTCTTTGCTCCTCAGATACTGAAACATGAAGTTTAGGACTGGCAGCACCTAGAATGTATCCCCTCAACAGGCTGGAAGCATACTGAGGGACTCCACTGAAGTGTAAAGGAACATTACAGGTTGGCATGATAACTGATAGAAGATTACAGACTCTGATTAAATTATTGCAAGCCAAAAGCAGTGAAAATAGCAGGAGAAAATAATTTACAGAAAAATCAGTTTTGAAAATGTTCTCAAGCAACACTAATTTAACCTTTTCATTGCTTTGAAGAAACGATGTTACATGAAACTCAGAACACATTTCAAAGGCCTTCAAAACCCTATCAGGTCTAAAATTACTTGTTATCACAGCCCTTTTCTTTTGGTCTCACTAAGGAATGTGGTGGAAAAGTGGAGATCTGCATCAGGACAAAGTGTACATACTTACTGTGGTCTGGGAAGAAAAAAAACCCTCCTAGAAATCTCTTAGCCCTACGCCTGGGCATGTCAAGTGATACTGTCAAATATTAAATCTGACTGCCAGATACGCAAACAAATGTCAGCAAACAGCTCCATGACAGGAAAATTAAGCAAATTCTTTATTTCTGTGGGCTTCAAACCTATTCTTTTTTTCTTCTCAAGGCACAACTTGTATTACTTCAAACATAACAAACCCTGACCAGATCCCCGTTTTGTTTGGTGTAACTTCACGTGCCTTAATAAGTTGCCTTCCTGCTTCCAACAGCTGCAGGCTGACTCCCAACTCAAAGCCTACTCTGCCTCCAAGATGACTTTTATTTATCAAGTCTTCTATAGGTTAACTTTTCATCATGTTCATCACCATGATCCCTCCTTCACTTTCTTAAATTTGTGTTTCCACATTCCCGTGTGTCTTTCTCTTTGTTATCACTTTAATACCTTAAACACAGAAGCTTACAAAACAGGTTATTGCAATATATCTGTATCAATATGTTTCAGAGAAAAAGGACACCTTTCAATCTCAGAACAGAAGTTGAGAGAGTAGAATATATTTTAATGTAGATCTTAATATTTAGTTCTAAAATCAGGAGTTAAATATGTTTCTTAATAAACATATTTACAATATCATTAACAGCTAATTATGCAATGTTTATATTGTCACTCTTTTAAAACAAATTGTTTTCTCTAAATATTTTTAAGTCTCAAAACAGCAGCTGTCTAAAAAGACGTACATTTTGCTTGAAAAAAGTATAGCAAATATTAGAAAAATGACAAAAAAGTTAGAGTACATCTTCTCCTTTTCTTTTTTCTTTTCCACTGTGAAGTTGTACAAATGACATTACAACTTTTCAGAGTGTTTTTTATAAATAATTTTCACTTTACATTGAATATTTGCACATTAATAACTTGGGAATTTTGTCATTTTCAGTGTACTCTTCCTTCATGAACACTCTGTGATTATTCATAATGAGCTGCCGGTGTCTTTGAAAGTACTGTAGGCTGTGCAAGTAAGATAAAAAAAAATAAATTTGTAGTGACTGCAAATGAAACAGCTCATTAATCAACTAGATAACATTTAAACATTAGCATTAGAAACTTCAGTAAGTCATCATTACATGTTTAACCCCTTAAAGCTGTGCCCCTTTAATTTCTACCCCGGAACCTGCATGACAGCATTGCAGTGATAATCTGTATTCTGAGTTAACAAAATGTGTGCTCCAGACCAAGACTGGAGCCAAAGTCTCCTCCTGGATGCATTCTCACATCTCTCTCTGCGCTTACATAAAGAACTATCTGAGCATTGATGAGAGAAATAGCTCCCTTTCTGAAGCATTTGGATAGCTTAAGAAACTGCTGATTCCCCAATAGAGGGTATTTATGGAGCTAAGGTTGATGGATTTTTGTATTATAAAGTCAGCCCAGTAATGCTGACTGCATTTGCCTTTCTCTGTGTGAGTGTATATATTCGTATCCCATTTTTAAATTATTTGAAGAATATTCAAAGTGTTATAGAATGTATCACTTTTCTCTGAGGAAGCTATGGAAGTGTCTGCCAAAGTCCATGGCTAAGGCTGGGACACATTTTTGCATTTATTGACCATTCAACCCCTGTTAATTCTAAAATACATATTTTGGGACCATATTCTGGAAAACAAAAAAACAAACAAAAAAAAACAAAAAACAAAACAAAAACAAAAAAAAAAACAACCAAACAAAAAACAACCAACTCCTCCACGCCCCAGAAAATCTTTTACATTTTTCTCAGTTTGGTGTGTTGCATCTGTATGTATTACACTTATCTGCTTTTCCCTGAACACTGTCGAGCCCCACTGGATCCAAAGTTGGATTTTGCCAGCCATCGCATCCCTACAAGAGACGGTTACTTCAGAGGACTAAGGGCTCGAAGGTCACTGTGCTCATAACTTGGTTTGTGCTCACTTAGGGCTCTAAGGAAAGAACAGAGACCTGAAACAGTGCCAGGCTAAAGGAACACTTGCTGTGGGTTAGGCAGCCACTGATGACAGCATGGTGTTGGGCTAGACTCAAATATAGCTGAGCAAAGGTATGGCTTCCCTTAAGACCTGAGTACTTTTAAGGACTGAAAGTTAATGTGATCCTTGTGTGGTATTATAGGACGTGCATTTTATATATGGTAATATAAAATTTGTATTCCACTGTGATCCCAAGCTGTTTATAAATTAGATTCTCTAAAAATCTTTATTTATACTAACTTCACCTGGACTCCACAGCTGAGAAGCTTCTGGGAAGAGAAGTCCATGGCCCAAAGGAATCCATTACCTGTGCATCTTGCACTGGAATAGGCAGGAGCTGGGACAAACACCATCCTCGTGCCCTCCCCAAGCGAGCATGCTTACCTGCATCACCTATGCAGTGTCATTTCCTCCTCTTCATTAGCTTCCCACAATATGAGACAACAGAAGGGTCCATGTGGAGAAGCAACTAATGCTTGATTTATTGTCACTGATGCTGACACAAGTAATAAATTCAAAGGAAGATGAAAATTGCCTAACAAGAATGATTCAGATAACACCTGCCTTCCTGGGCAAAGGAGCCCTTATTTTCTTCTACTCCACTGACAACAGACTAGCTGACCTTTACAGGAATGGTAAAAACTGCACACATGCCAATATTTAAGAAATTAATGCCTTTTTATATCTTGTCTCTAAACAAACATAAAGGAAAGAGCAGGTTCTGTGCTCTGGCACTTATTATGTGGCAAATATATGAAGATTAACTCTCCTACCAATAAAGGGTAGAAATCCTACTTAATAAAAATTTAAAGATGTATTAGAATGATGTAGAAGACGCAATAATTCTGAAATGTTCATGAATATTTTGCAATGCTGTGTTGAATAAGTGATTTTTGTAACAGCCAGTGCCAGTATAAATTTCTGTCCTCATATTAAGTGTAAGTTGAGATTCTCCCAAGTGAATGAAATTAAGATTTGAAGAGCAATTTGCATCTTAAAACCACTATACCTCACTGAGCACATTTGATAGTAGCATTCTGCCCATTCTTATGCCTTCTATATCCTATGAGGAGAGGCTGAGGGAGCTGGGGTTGTTTAGCCTGGAGAAGAGGAGGCTCAGAGGAGACCTCATCACTCTCTACAACTGCCTGAAAGGAGGTTGTAGCCAGGTGGGTTTCAGTCTCTTCTCCCAGGCAACCAGCAGCAGGACAAGAGGGCATGGTCTTAAGCTGTGCCAGGGGAGGTTTAGGTTGAATATTAGGAAGAAATTTTTTACAGAGGGAGTAATCAGACCTTGGAATGGGCTGCCCAGGGAGGTGGTGGATTCACCATCCCTGGAGGTTTTTAAGATGAGACTGAATGTGGCAGTGAGTACCGTAGTCTGATAACCATGGCAGTGTTGGATCCAGGGTTGGACTTGGTGATCTCAGAGGTCTTTTTCAACCTGGTTGATTCTGTGATTCTGGGTTTCAGGATAGGAAGTAATTGCTGGAAATGTAGTATGTCTTTCTGTGACCTTACAGCTGGAGATACCACTATAAAAAAATATAGAGAAATATTCTTTTCCACCCAAAGGCCTGCAGAGACATTGGTATCATGAGGAATTCAAAACTCAAGCTGAGCTGATCTTGAGCAACCTTCCTTTGGTGGACTCCCTTTGAATGGGAAGCTGGACCCAGAAGACTTCTGGAGATCCCTTCCAGGTACTTTGCCCTGAACTACTTATGCTTCCTTGCTGGTTCCTGCATGCATGGCATTAAGAATCGTGTGATTTTTGAAGGAGTTAAAGGGCTAATAGATGATGAAAAGGACTGAGGAAAGAAGCCAAAGACACAGATTACTTAGGGTTAGAGATGTCTACTTAGGGTTAGAGATGTCAATACTTCCAGTACCTCTTTACAACCTTTTTTAATTAGGACCCAATTTTGGAACTGAACATCTTCAAGAGAGTGAAGAACAGTCTTGTATAAAGGATATGTGATACAGATATACAAAGCTCTCTTCAGGAGAGTTGGTTGGTGGGGACTGCTTATCTTCTGGACTACTGAGGGCTTGGTGGAAGAGCAGCAGCAGAGAATACTGAATATGTGTCATACACCCAAGAGCAGTCCTTTAAGAAGTGAGCACACCACACAGCTGCCTTATGGGCTGATCTGCTTCCTGCCTTGTCCCAAAGCAACAGGTAAATGAAAGCAAGAAAGATCACCAAGATCTTATTTGTTCTCCCCTTTTCAGTTGCGCCATGACCGCCATGACCGTTATGTCTAAGAGGGTGATATGCTTCAGCAGTTAAAAGACAGTCTAGTAATTTTATTTCGTCTTACAGGAATGAAGTGTTTACTAAGAGTATTCTTTTAATGCACAGGTTTGTTAAAGGTGTGTCTTTAATTGCAGAGTACTGTTTTTGTTTGTTTGTTTGTTTATTTGCTTTTTTTAACTTTAAGAATATAGGCCAACACACCTATAGTCAAGCATTTAAGCAATTAGCACTCTGTATGTTTTAAAATAAATGGCAGTATGTTGGCTCAGGGTTAAAATGGCCACTTAAAGACATTCAGGTATGGGTGGTACCAAGCAGAACTCTAAGTTCTTTTTACTGTTTTATACTAAAATAATACAAATTGACATAAATCTCTGTAGTTAGGTACCTCTCTCTTTCAGTTGAGAAAATGAGATGTCTAGAGCAGCAAAATGAAAAGAAATGGGCTGCTGATCTCTCCAGTCCCAGTAGGGTTGGAGATGAACAGCTCTTCACACAGCCACAGCTGCGCACCAGGCACATGCTCTTCTTCGTTTAACACTTTGGGACTGACCAAACCTGGAATCTGATGGACTGCTCAGTAGACAAGTATAAAAGTTCTTCTTTATCATAATTTGCACTGCACTGTTTGGTCAGCTTCCGTTATAGCTGTCTAATATGATAATAGATGGCCAGTAATATTTGACTCACCCAATAGTGTCTCCTAAATTAACTGAAGGAGGAAAAGAGCCTAAAATATTCATAATGCAAGCCTGCATATAAAGCTATAGATAACCTCATTTCTGAGATGGAGTCAGATATCCTCATTTTTCTTGTAGAATTCTGGACTTTTTGGTATGATTCTGACACAGGTTATAGCACACAGGTTATAGCCCATGGGTTTGTGAGCAGGAGGCTGATAACACTGTAAGTTGTGACTGTAGGATCAAGAGATAGTAATATCCTTTGGAGTGTGAATAATAGACAGAAATGTTTTCTACCATGACCAAATATTATTTTTCATCAGCCCTCTAAAAAGTTTCAACCTGTCCTAATTTTCTCCATTGAATCTAATAGAACTGGATTAAACTACAGGGGAGATGAGAACACAAATTCGATTCCTTTCATTCCATGTAATATTAGGGTTTGTATTCTTTCAAGCTGTAATAACCTCTAGACTTCAGCAAAATTGAAAACCTTTAAATAGCCTTTCACAACCTTTCAGTGTAGTAATGAAGTTTTAAGTGCTCACTGGGGATTTTCAGTTCAGAAAAATCTAAGCAGCAGTAGATATTAAAATCTAATGTTTACTTCAACTCCTTTACAACCTAATGGGTTTTTCTGACAGTGTAATTTTTAAAAGGTTGGATTTCATTTATTAATATAGTATACTCACCCTGGAAATCTTTCTTCTTTAAGGACTCTGGTGGGAACCTTATACTTTGTTGGAGCACCTGAAAAGCCAGCTAGAACAGGGAAAACTTGCCAGGACCTGACTGGAACAACAAGCAGGTTAAAAAACCCCAAACCCACAACTCATGATTTAAACACCACAGGAGGCAAAAAACAAATTAAGGATGTAGATTCCCTGTGTGCACATAATTACAAGTATGTGAGTCACTGGAGTCAGCACAGTTGTTCATCTACCTAAAGACCCGGAGAGGATGTCTGGCTGCACTCGACTTGGGGAGTAGCTAAGCGGATTTTGTTTGTTTGTTTGTTTATTTATTTACTTATTTATTTATTAAGCTGTTGCTCGAGGGGGTAGCAGTGGGGAGAGAAAATTGAAGGGTGAATTTACACTGATTAAAGAAACAGTCTGTGTACACAGGCGTTTCTGAGGCACAGTGTGAGACTGGAAAGATTCTGGGTTTGGTGCTGCTAAATTATTGGTGAAAAGAGGATCTGAATTTCATCGAGACGGTAACAGTGTAAGTCCCAGAGGGATATTTTTCATTGCTGTGTATATGTATAAAAACATATACAATGTTTTTATGCATATATATTTTTATTATGTATACAAACAGTTATTAGCATTTGCTGGGAACATAAAGTAAGATGACTGGCAGCTTTGCTTCCTTTCTTGATACTCCATTCATTCAGCACTTAGATTTCTTTTGTTGATAGTTTTTCATCTTCTTAAATCATAAAATGAAAGCAGAAGGAAATACAGACACAAGAAAGTAAGAAAATGATCAAAAATTGTTATATCTGACAGATAAAAGTCCAGTACTTCTAAGGCAAAAATTACAGCATATTTTCATTAAGAAAATAAGCATGTAGGAGAGGGAGGATTTGCTTATGAATATCTCTTAAATATATAAACATATGCAAATGATAATAATCAGGTCCCAACATAGATATACATGTAGTAGCAAAACATCCCATGGCTGGTTTTAAATTTCTAGTTAATTTTGACTCATTAAGTGTGCTTAACTTGAAGACCACGTTTCTATCTATTGGTTAATCAAAATGCTATTGGGCTCACTACTAGTGCAGTGTCCTGAGCTGCCTACTGAAACCCTTGTTACAAGTCCGGGTTTATTCATTGAGGCTTCTGAATTTATTCAGTGCTGGCTTCTCAGGGAAGGGATCTTCCTGACTTGTCTGTGTTACTCTGCTGTCGTTCTTAGACTGTACTTTATGGAGAAGTGCAAAGAGAGTCACAGATCAATGGCTGAAAATTAAGAGTTAAAATGTATTACTAAAGAACATGAATGCCTGTGCTCAGTGCCTTTCACTCCCAGCTCCTGGCAGACATCCTTCAGCTGTTCAGCACTCTTGCTCAACAACAGCAAAGTGTTAACATCTCAGAGAATGTCAATTGTTGAGCAGTGCAAAATGGCAAAACTCTTCAGTCTTCCCGAGCTGAAAGAGACTAGAGGCTTTAGGTAAAGGAAAAAGCTAAGAAGCCAGAGAAATTATCACAATATGGGAAGCAAAGCTTGAGGGAGAGAAATAAATACACAGTGAAAGAGGTTTGAGAGAGAGAGACTGCTGGTTCAGAAAATGCAGTCACAGGCACATTTCAGGGAAAGACACTTCATTAAAAAAATCTAAGAGACTGAAATATAGGATTTCCTGTTTTACTTGTCATGTGATGGTCAGTATTAAATACTTTGGTTGGATGAGATATTTCCAAGGAGTCCTTCGAGCACCTTTCATAAGGTATGATTAAGGCTACTGCTTCTGTGAGAAACACAAAGAAACTTCAGTCAGCTTCCCTCCTTGTCTGCAGATACGTGCACCTTCTAACCATGTAAATATAGCTTTCTGCAGGGAATAAGGTATAGAAATGCAGTGCCAGTAGAGCACTTTCTTTTCATTTTGCAGGCAAAAGTCCCATTCACATTTATTTCCCACAAATTTACATAAATCGGTCTTGGGCAGATAGAAGGTGGAAGAAAATGAAAGGTTAGGTGCAAGAGTGAATGCTCACAGAGAAGAAAAGCAGATTAGAAAGAATAATTGAAACCTAGAATTAAAAAAAATGACAATTAGATTACCCAGACCTCTGTTCTCACACAGTTATAGAAGGAAGTAGGGGAATGAAGAAATAGGAAAATGCAATGCAGAGAAATGATAGCTGAGGAATATGAAAAGCTCAGAAGAGCTGTTGGGCCAGCTACCTCACTTAGTGTAGCTCTATGGATTTTGTAGGTATCTCAAAGTGGCATTTTTGGAGTGGGCATGCATGTCAGACCCACTGAGGGGAGCAAACCCAAGTTTACTTGTACAATAGGTCCTGGTCTCTCCTTAGACTTAAGTGTTTGAACCCTGCTCTTGGGAGATTTGTGTGCATCTGCCATTCTTCACTGGTTCCCAGCCTTGTGCTGTGGTGGAGCAAAGTGGGAAATTCAGGTAGACCAAAGTGAAAGCACCAGGAAGCACAGTAGCAAATGAAAACAATGCTGATGAACACAGGCTGATGGGCTTCAGAGAGAATACTCTGAGTTTTCATGAACATTGCTGCTTTGAAATTTGCTGTAGCTAGTAAGGAAAAAGACTAGGATATCACTCTGGATAGGTCGCTGTAAACCTCTGCTTAATGTACAAATGTGAAGCAGTTGATTAAGAAGCAACCCAGTCAAACTGTTACCTAATGAACAAAAGTAATTCTGTCTTGGAAAGGTGGAACAACAAGAGGGAGGAGCTGCAAATAACAAATTTATGACACATTTTAAAACAGAAATAGATTTTGGGTTGACCAGATGATCTTACAAGTAAGGTCCCTTTGAACCTGAGCTGTTCTATGAGTTTATGATTTTGAAATGAGAAGAGGCTGAAAAGTATCAGGACAGTTATATGCGAAAAGGGCAGTGCTCAGAAGAGATAGTTTACTACTGGTCACTTTCTGCTCAGCAACGTATGTGAGAAGACAAAGTAAACACTGACCTTGGAAAATGCATAAATAAATCAAAAAGTGTAGCCAGTATATCCAGTTGATAAAGATACTTCAAGATCCTGGGACTTGAAACAAGAATTGAACATTTGCAAGGGAAATGGAAACTTCCGTTCTTTCTTCAGATAGGATCTTTTTCCCCCCCCTCCCCCCACTCTCTTATTAATTGGGATTATAAAAACTGAAGTTGCTGAGATTGAGCTAATTGCCAGGCATATAACTCCATTGCAGAAAGGAGTGCTGTGCAGATATGATTGAATTAACTGAGCAAGAAGTGAGGCAGAGGTCTCACCCAAATTGCACTCTTTGTCACTCCAGGCACTTGAGATTGCTGTGTTAATTATAGAGTTTGGGTATGTCTCCATGGTACTTCTACCTTAAAACTGACAATGCAAGATATAAACTTCTCTTGCCAGAGATTAGCTCACATGCCTCACACCTTTCTCTGATTGTAGCATCACGTGAAAAGATAGACTGAGAAGATTTCAAGATTATTCTAATCTGTCTCTCCTCAACAGAACTAGACCAAAACAGCTCTGTGTCCTCATGCAGAGGACACAAAACTGTCTGTCTTTAAGACCAAATAATGGACATGACACAACCTGCTCATCCGCCACTGTCACAAAAAAGATTATTCTCTTTGTTTTTAAAAAAGCTTATTTTTGGTGATTCTTCTTGTCTCTTTCAGTCTGATGAAATGCTCCATCGTAGAGCATTCCTATTTCTCTTTCCAGGTGTTCTCCAATGGTGTTTTGTTCAGTTTCTTCAAAACTCAGCACAGCATTTTAGCTGGAGATTCTCCAGTGCTGGATGATTATTTTTTGAGCATCTCTCTATGTTTCTTGACCTCTCATCACAGCATTTTTGAAGCAATAGGGTTTTATTAATTCACATTAGTAAGGTCGTATGCTTTTTAAGTTTTGTACTCTGTTCTGTCATGCAGGTGGCTAATGGAATTATGAGAGAACAGCAGGCTCAGGTGTAATGCACTGCAGAGCCATGATTGATGTCATCCTCTGTTTGATAATCAACTGCTGGTAGCTACATTTAAACTATGTTTTTCTAGCAGTTACACCCAACCTGAAAAAAATCCCACCCAGAAGAGTTTTCCTTAGCTTTCTCCTGGGATAGTGTCAAAAGCCTTACTGAAGAGAAGGTATTTGACATCTACTGTAGCTTCCATATCTTCTCGTCAGTCTCCTGTCACAGGAAGAAATTAGATTTTTTGACGTGATTGTTCCCGAGAAATCAACTCAGACTGTTGTTTATCTTGATTTTTTTTTTTTTTTTCCCAGGGCTTATAAGTAGTCCTTTTTTTAACTGTTTCAGTGCTTTTTAGGGGTTTTGAAATTGGGCTGGTAATTCTCTGATTTCTCCTGTATACATATGAGCTTTCTTTTGGCCCTTGACAGTTTTCTAATATTTCACTAGTCACCCAGGAATCCTCCAAGGTAGTGGGTAATGGTTCTGGCTTAGTTTCAGCCAGATATTTAAATATAATAACTGAACTAATTACTTTTTAACCTCTTACCTGTGTTAACCTGAGATATTATCCCACTGCCATTGGTATTGTTTGCTACCATATTGTGGCTCTAGTAAAGAGATGTAAAGAAGCAGTAAGTTTTGGCCTTCTCATCACTAGCTGTTGATAATTTTTCCTCTGCATTTTTTTTCATCTTCTAGTATAACTAATGTTCTTTAATGATTTCCAGTTATGCACCATGTCACTTTGTAGTTGTATCTCGTTTTATGCTATTGTGAGTCTATCATCTTTTGCTATTTCTGTAAGCCTTTCTGTAACTGAACATGATTTTTGCCTCCTGTATGTCTTATGGTATTCCTGGTCAGTGAAAAAACTATTGTTTACTGAACTCTCTCTCTTATTTTCTCATTATTATAGTTTGCACTTATGTCCTTAGTGTAGTCATGTTGCGGAACTGCCATTTCTCATTGACTATTTTTCCCTTTCAACTTAGCTCCCAAAGAGATGACCAGTTAATTATTTGAGGTTATTTTGCAGTCCATTGGTTTATGTTTTACTGTTCTTTCTCTGTAATGATGTTCACTTGAGCTTTTTTCTATATTCAGTTTTTCAAATGACTCATCATGAGTTAGAATCAAATATAGAAATACTTTTTTTTCTGGAAGATTTTCTGCCATCTGTATTGAGTAGTTGTTGCTGGAGCATCTGAAGGAAAATGGGATTTTGTGTCCTGGTATATCCAGTTTCCATTAGTTGTGTATTTAGCTGAAATGCTTGAGTGCCACCAACACCTTTCATTTAAATGATTCTGTTGATAAAATCCTCTTCTACCAGATCATCCTGTTTTGCTGAACTTGAATACATTGCCCACCATGTGTATTTCCTTTACTCATTACTTAACGAGATTTTCAGCTCCTCAAAAGTCCTCTGCATTCTGGGATCTCAGAACAAATAAATATATACTTCATATTTGAAATATCAGATCCTTCCTTTCTACTAGACCTGTACTTCTTGAGAAAGTTTTGTACTACTTCTTATACTAGCTCTGAGAATATGGTTGGATTGAGCCTCTATGCTTAAGCAGTAATTTTGACCATGTTTAAAAACTTCAGTCTTGTTTATTCCACATAGTTGTGTATTGGTATGCAGATATCTAAGATAATCACTGCTTTTGATCCACTATTCTCTTCCTTGTCTTGTCTTTGATCTGTTTTGAATAGGTACATGCTCCCAAATTTTGGTGGCTTGACCAGATAACTCCTGTTTATGCTTATTGATGGGGACTTGCTCCTTTGTCAGCTCTCCCTTTTAGGTTCTAAGACAGCTCACATAGGCTATACAGGCTCATGTGCAAAGATTGACCTCTGGTGGATTAGAAGGGCTACTGGTGTGACCCATCTGGGTTCTTGCATCTCCTAAATATTTGCATCTCCTTTATCACTATACACTTTGGAGCTGAAGTTCCCAATAGTGGCAGGTGAGACTGTACTTGGTGTTTTTCACCTCTGTGTGAGCTGCAGCCTGATGGCTCCACAGGTGTCAAAGTCTCTCTGCTGAGGTCTTCTCAGATGCTTGGTCCTTCTCCGGCTACCAGGCAGTTTAGTGGGAGATGAAGACATGGGAATGGAGGAGGAAGCTAGCTCTCACCCAAGCGCCTCTTGGTGAGAGCAGTCACCTCACCCTGACAGGGTTTCCTTGTGTCAGCAGAGAGAAGAGAGGAATCCAGGAAAGTCTTTTCTCCCATTGACTTTTTCAAGCAAGAAGCATTCCTCTCTCATCTGCTCACTGATCTTGGAGTTTTTTTTTTTTTTTTTTTTTTTTTTTTTTTTTTTTTTTTTTTTTTTTTTTTTTTTTTTTTTTTTTTTTTTTTTTTTTTTTTTTTTTTTTTTTTTTTTTTTTTTTTTTTTTTTTTTTTTCTTGACGTTATGTCTTTTCTTTAGAATAATTGATTTTTTTATTGGGGGATGCTGAGAAGCATATTCAAATGGAGAAGTTTGGTGGACATGAAACTGTTGCTCCTCTTTTAACTTTATTTTCCTGCTGTTAGGGATTTATTTTTTAAATAGAGTGTAAATGCATTTCACATGCTACTGGGAAAGATCGAGTTCATTGAGAACCGCATGACCTACCTTTATATTACAGACTCAGACTGGATAAATAAGGGGAAATTCTGGGGCTGGGGAGTGACAGCAGGGGAGGCTGAAACACAGGCAGTAAATGTTGCCCAATCCTATACATTTTAAGTTTTAAAAAATTATCTTTTTAAGCTTTTTTCTTTTATCAATGCATTTTGTTGAACTGTTCTTATGGACAAAGACTACAAAGCCATGGGGAAATTGTTCAAAGGTCTGGCACAATCTGGAGCTTTGGTGTGCTTTGATGAATTTAATTGTATAGAGCTGGAGGTAATTGTAGTACCAGTTTCTTAGCAAAGTTGGTATTCAGCGAAAGTGACAAGCTTGACAACTTCATTAACAGCACTGACATTAAACAACATTGACTGAATTTTACTGTTAGATGAAAAAAAATACAATTTTAGTACAATTTAATAAAACACAACCGGTTGTCTATGCCAAATCTGTCCTTGTGATTTTTTTATGTTTTCTGCATTCTTTACTGTAAATACAGAACAGGAATATTGCTGTTGCAGCCTTCTGAGCACAGTGACAGAGAGAGGTTTGTGGGGAGACATTGTATTTTGTTCCTGATAGATTAGCGGTGAGATTTCTCTTTCGCACTGGTATGCAACCTGCCACTCATAGTGCTTTGAAAGACAGGAGTTAACTTTCATCTACAGAAAGCTCACAGCCAGGGAGAGAGATTGCTTTAATGCCACATTTATTACCTTATTGGGGAGGGGAAGCAACAAAACAAAACAAAACAAAAACCAAACCAACCAACAAACAAACAAAACTCCAAAAAAACCCCACCAAAAAAACCACCAAAAAACCAAACAACAAAACAAAACAAAAAAAAAACAAACAAAAAACAAACAAAAAAAACCAAACCCCCAAACAAAAACAACCCTGCAAAGAAGGATGTGCAGCAAATGAGAGCTCTGGGTTTTAAGAAACTAATTTATTGCACAGATATAATATACACAAAGCATAATTAAATGTCCATATTGGGAAATGCTGCATAACTTATTTTCTTGTATAAACTGATCTGGTTGGTCTTTTATAGCTCCTAAATTCTTCTGATTATTTTTCTTTTTAAATCACAGCTAGTGGCAACCCTTGATAGAAGGTATTGACATTGAATTGTTTATAACCATTCATTTAAATTTCTGCTTTTGAGGTACCACTGAACAGGCTTTAAAAGTACAATATACTTGCTGTATTTTCCATTATCCTGTATTATACCAATTAGAGATACATAGCTGTTTCTAGAAGATGCTACAACTTAAACATTTTCATTCATTTAGTAGATTATTATTTGATGCATAGGTAATTTTTCAGTGCACTGGACAATTTATTAGCCTAACAGTGTAATGGATTTTTGGTTTTATTACATTTAGTAGCACCTTAAGCCATCATTTTAAATTTTAAAACTAAGTGTACTGTTTTTTCAAACTAAAAGTGTGTTGAAGGTCTTGCTTTGGACTTCACTTCAGTGTTCTTTACAGCTGTTCTGCAAAGAGAATGCCTGAGACGCTTCAGACATCAGGGTTAGGCTGATGTAGGTGTAGGAAGATATGTGTATACTCACCTTCTGCTATGTTTGCTATCAGCAGTTTGGGTGAGCTAGAGGAGTGGAGCTGTCAAACAGTCCAAAAGGAACAATAGTATAACAACTTTGCTAGGGTGGGCAAAATTATAAGATAATTTCATCCTAATTGCTGTTTTGCTGTTCTGCTAGACTTAGAGAGATTTTCTCCCTAGATTCCACTACTGTGGTGCAACTGCACCTGCATTGTTTTTTTGCAAATAAAAAGGCAGAGTGCACTCCTTTTTCTACTAGAGTGCAGAATACACAAAGGAAATGCCTAAGTGAAATCTCGTTTGCCTTTGTGAACTTTTTTCCTTTGCCCACTGACAGGAGATCCCTCAAGACCAGCAATAAGCTCCTCTTCATTAGAATCCAGTTTTCAATTTAAATTTTAATTAGAATAGATGACTAGGATACTCACCATTTGCTGTAATTTCTGCATACCACTAATCAACAACCAAAAGAATACTTCTTTTTTTTTATTATTTATGTATAAGAACTAAGTTACTTTTCTGTAGAAGGTGTCTTGCTGGTAGATAGATTTCTTCTAGCTCATCCCATATAGTTGCATTTTTGAATGGGCTTCATGCTTGCAAAGTTTTATTCTAATTTCTTTATTGTAAAGTCACTTAAAACCTGGATTCTTACATTAACTTAGGGCTAGAGTGTAGTTAAACTGCATGTATGTGCAGTCCTAAATGTATTGTGATTTTTAGCCTTTCTTTGATCTATAATGAATTATTATTTTCTGTTAAATTAATATATTAATATAATAAATTAATATATCCACTCATACACTGGATATAATGATATATACTTGATGAGATTCAACTGGAAGATTACAGCTATCCAGTGTTGATTTTGTTTGTCTTTTTATCATTATTTTTTGTTTGTTTTAATTCTGAGATCTAGCTTGAATTTTAGATGTATTCCAACTGGAAAATGAACTGTTAGGAGATCTAAATATTGCCTGTGTGGTATTTCTGGCTCTCAAACTGCTAAAGAAATTTATTTCCAAAGGAAATGCACCATACTATTGGCAAAGAATTTTATCTAACCAAAGGGCAAAATATATGTGATTAAGGAGTTTTTCAGCCTCTGGCACCCACAGGCTGCCACAGATGGAGTGAGCTGCTGAGGGATAACTTTGGTAGAAGCCACACATAAATTTGAATAGTCTGCTATAATTTGAAGGCTTTTATAGCATATGTAGTTCAATGCTTGGAAATCCATCAGGGGCCAGTAGGTATTTTATCCTGGTCCGTGTTGCTGGTCAGTCCCCACAACCACTCCCAGCCACTGCTTGTTATCACTGTAATTGCCTTGCAGTAAGGCAGTTAGGTCTGTGTTGGAGCACTAATGTCAGAGATGTGGGTCAGAAAAGACTTTGGGTTTCCTACGGTTTTTTCATGTCTAAAAAAGAGCTCAGGTCTAATGGAGCTCCTAGTCTGTAGAATTCAATTTAAAAAATATCATCTTTATTACATGTCTGGTTTCTTCCCTCATTCCATTACCATGACAGACATCAGTCTCATCCACACAAGCTTGACTCATCTGCTATCATCCACTCCTGAATCTAGAAATTCACAAAGTTATTCATTCCTTTATAAGTGTCAAAATGGATTAGATTAAAACACAGAGACTCTAAATGTCCTGTAGGGAGAACCATTGGGAATTCCACTGGGAATTTTGCCATTAAAATGTGTAGATCCAAAATTTTGTCTCATTATCTTTAATTGCTCTTCAAAAGCTCTGATACTGTCACTCTTAATTTTGTATACGTATACACACAAGAACATTCAGAATACATGGTGGAGGGTTGGAAATTTCTAAATATTTTTTAAGTCCCGTGCTTTTCTTAATGACATTTTCTTAATGACATCCTATGGGAAAGAATAAATGGGAGAACTAGGAAATCAAATATTCCCTTCGAATTCTGAGTACTAAGATGTAAAGGACTATAAGTTTACCACTGGCGTGTTACAGGGCCTGAAACTGTGTAAGGGGTAAGTATTTACAAGAATTTCATACTGTGCAGGAAGCTAGCTGGTATGCTACTTCATCAGGCCAGATATTACATTATAACAGATCATACAATTCAAACAGCTTCAGAATTTCTCTCATTTCATATTATGCTGCTTCTATATGCTTAAAGTATATTTTGACACAACTATAATCACAAGAAAAGTAATACTTTAAAAGAAAATCAACTAGGACAGTATACTGTGCTGGTAGATAGCAAAAGGATAACTTTTCTGCAAGTATATTCCCCAAACTAGATATAAAAACTCTGAGCTGGTGCAAAGATGGTCACATAATGAAGCATTCTTGAAGAAGAATGTAAAGATTTCTTCTTGCCATTGAGTTAGTGGTTGGTCTCAAGGAAGCTAATTTCTGCTTTGCTACTGGCATTTATAAATAATGGAAATTGATGGAATTATCTTAAAGAAGAACTTTACTTTCAACTCACATCAGGCAAAAGAGGAAGTAAGTCTCTGTTTTTTACCTCCTACACCTGCTAGATTTGAACAGCTGCATGTACTTTCCCTCATTGCCAATCTTTTCCCTGACCAGCAGCACTCTTCTCAGATTCTTAACCTCCCTTGCACATTCTCTGCCACTGATTAAAGTTTGAATTGATTCCGTATCTCCGTATTATCTTGTGGAAACTGAAGCATGAACACAGGTCCAGATTTAACACTGTCTTCATAGACACATGCTCTACTCTGGTACAGTGACAGAAGTGTTAATTTGAAATTTGAGAGTCCTCAGAAAATGACTTACTAGTGCTCCCTCCCACATCCAAGGGAAGGACAGATACTGCCTAATGGAGCATATCTTCTCAGTGGCCCCAGGACAACTGTCTGCTCCCAGGGCTGTGATTCAAAGTGTCACACTGGGGTCTATGGTAGTGACTTGTGTCATATACAAAGACTTCTGTATTACAAGATCATCTCTCACTTTCAAAAACATTAAATTTTAGAAACAGAAATACTGTTTACTGGGAGGTGCACACTTCCAGCTTGTGTCTTCCAGACAAAAATCAACAAAAGCAAGACATCTTATATTTTTTCCTTCCCTGAGACAGGGGCAAGGGAAGATACATCCTTCTCTCAAGTGTGATTTCCTGATCTGTAACCAGTACCCTCACCTGAAACCCACTCTGGCCTATTGATCTTTGTGCATTCAAAATACTGGTAAAATAGAGTTCAGTACCATCTCCAGCTTTTATGCCACCCTGAAAAGGTGTGACATCCTCCAAGTATAGGATATGGCTATTGAAGGCGTTGAGTTGAACAGGCAGAGTGCTAAGGGAATCTTACACCATACTGCCCAATGCTGATTCTGTAAATTTTGTGCAAGAATTCCATCAAAAATGTTCTTTTCCCATCTGTCAAACATCTCCTGGTGTGTATCTCTGCATATCAATGGTGGTTGTCTATTTATGATAATTTGGAAATACTTTTTATTTTATGGTAACTCACGAGGCTGTTCGATTTTCACTACTGTTATATGATACTCTTTTGTGCAAGGTATCACTTTACTGGTTTTTTGTTCAGGTTTTTTAATGACCATGTGTTTACACAGAAGCCTTCTGAACAGCATGCCATCATCATTTTTCCTTAAAATCGACAGGAATACCTGATTTTGCCTGTCCATTTTCCAAATGTCACTTTCTAAATTCAGATCTTTTGTACCCACTGAAACTATCGTGAATAGACTCTTCTATTTACTTATTTTCTTAAGGAGACTTTTAAGCTCATTTGTTCTGTTTCTAGCATTTTCAATATTTTTTCTTTGAAAGCTTCAAAGAAGACTCTGAATAATTAGTTCGAATGCTGAAATTCCATATTTTCTTATGAATTGTCTTGATTTTCATAACTATGATTATGAAATGCCAGTTATTTACAGTTTGAGTTTTTTAGTATGAAAACATTTATTTTTATCCTTAAAAGTAATTATAATTAAAACTAATCTTTCACTAAATCCTCTTAAAATTCTCATGCAATGTATCTCTCACTGTCTTCTATATCAATTGTGTTCATTTCAGAAGGCTGAACATAGAGCATCTAAAGATTTAAACCTTAAGGTGGATCTGGACTTTTTTTTTTCTGCTACTTAAAATTTAATGCAGTACAAAGATTGTGCACTGGGCATGCCTGCCAGCACCTTTGCTAACAATTCAGAAGGCGGAAGAGGATTTAGATCATTTATCCAAAGCTCTACAGTGCTAACTCTGCAGTACCAGTCTTGGTAAAAATGTTTAACATTTATGTAGTGAAACAATTTGAAATCCTGACCTTACCGCAAGGAAAATGTTCCCATTAACTCTGAAGGCATTATATGCTCTCTTGCTAATTTAGCAATGCATGTTGGCTTGTGATTAATGAAAACAACTACTCCAATTGGTTTACCTGACTAGGACTTGGATCTGTGCAGATTTCAAAACACAGAGAATATCTGTGATTTGTATTAATTTTTTCCCTTGTGACTAAAGTCCTATAAAAAAATTGAATCTTATTGGACAGTTGTTTTGTTTAGGACAGTGATCTTATATGTAAGTGAACAATTCACGTGTCAGGGTGGTACTTTCTTCATGGACATATTGCCAAGTTTATATAGAAATCCACTTTAAAATCTGTTCTTCCCTTACTGTGTTTTTGTATGTTTATTTATGTGGAGGAGTAGATATTCTGAATGCCCCAAACATGATATTATAACAAGAGCTGTTCATTATCCTGGCCATTTTAGATCTAACTCCACACTAATTTTTTTAAGCTTTTCATTATTTGTCATTTAATGTTTGTGGAAGTTGGACTCAAGTAATGGGACTAATATGTTTATAGCATGTAATATCCTCACTTGCATTTCAACAGTGTGCTTGGCTTTGCTCGTGTTTATTTCAAGTATATAAATTTCCCCAACTGATGACCACACATCTATGTATATGTTTTGTCCTGGTGAAAGGTTGCAATATTTTCCTCACAGGAAATATATGCCGTATTTCATTTCTTCATGCAGTTAATGTTGAGATAGTTGTGGATTTTTTTTATTTTTAAACTAAGAGTTAGAGACCATATTTATTTTCTATTTGTTTAAAAGAAGATCTAGGTTGCTGTAGTTAAGTGTACTGCCTTGTTTCTTTGGAGTAAATGGAAAGACAACCTTCTAGTCAACTTGAATGTTTTAAAGGATTTCTTCTGAAATATTGGATTCTTCTGTTGGAATTTTATATTTCCTTACCTTCAGCAGGGCCAGACTTTAAAGCCTGAAAGCAGCTCCCATTGATTTTTCTGGAAGTCCCTGATCAAGTAACCAACAAAGAAATTTGGCCCTAAAAAGGGATTTCTAGGGCAAGGAGGATTTGCCTGGCCAGTCTGCTTCTGAAGGGAGAAAGCTATATTCTTTCCTTTCATGAAGGACAGTTGATTAAAGAAACATAAGGAATGTCTTGGCAAAAGGTTTCTAAACTGCAACTAGAAACAATATTGCTTTTCATAAAGCTAATGTTGCTTTACGTTAAGAGCAGAGTTCAAGTCCGAGTTACACTCTTGGTGTGATGATTTCCTTCCTCACGCATCAAAGACTTACAAGTCTTTTATTTTGAATAAACAACCCCTCAAAAGTTAATATATGGGGGAAAAAAGCAACCCTGAATGTAAAAGGCGATTAGGAGGTGTTGCACTGTCTTTTACAGAGAGTGGGATGTGGATCTCAAACAGCAAAGTGATAGGGCAGAAACATGGTGGGGTGATGTGTTTCAGCCACTGCAGTGCCTTGCCTCAGAGCAGAGATACTGCACATATTAGAAACACTGGTCTGGTGTTCAACAAAAGCCCGCAGAAAAATCATTACCCCAGAAAGAGAGAGCAAAGGAAGTTTTTGAACTTGAGTTTCTGTGCAGAACAAGAATAGATTGCACCCATCCTCAGCCCAGAGCAGTCTCTGGAGTGTCTGGAGTGACCGTCGTGACCTGGGTAGCTGCATCGCCAAGCAAGGCAAGTGGCTGAGCCCTCTCCCCTAACTCTGTGCAGGATAGTTTTGGGGATGACTCCCTGCCCCTAAGGTTGCCTTTCCTATGGCATGGAGGCAGCTATGACTCATGGCAGCAGGGAGAGGAATTACATCCTTAAGGCAGTAGGAGGAAAGTGGGATACTGCACTGGAGGCTGCAGACTTATTACCTGCAGAAATGCCTCAGCCCAAATTAAGTAATTCTGTTTCCCTTTTAATGCTTACTTCCTGTTTGTTTGTTATTTTAATTCTTTTTTAAAACTACATTCCTAACCAAGATAGACTGCGAGATAAAAGTAAACAAAACAAAATCCCAAACTACTGAGTAAATTTTTTATCTGCTACCCCGACTTTGATAAATTAGTAGCTCCTTTTCAACTAAGTAATTTATTTTTGCCTATTACAGTTTTAAGGAATAGGTTATAATTAGCATGCTCATATTAAAAAGGGGCTGATTATCTATGTTCTTTTTCATACAACGTGGGGAAAGTGATTACAAGTCAAAATAAAATGGAATATTTATTATTTTGCCCATCTGTTAGATACATTTAGTTTTTGCATCCCTGGACAGAGTGGAAAATAAGTTTGCATTAATTAATTCAAGCAATTCTCTGTTGTACTGCTCACACATGATGTGTAATATTTGCAGCCTTTTTCAGCTCTCAAAAAGGGTGAAGGGAAAAGATAGAGATATGTTTGAAGCAGTGTAACAATAATTTAGCAGGGGGATCTTTTAGGAGTGGAAAAGATTGTGGTTTGGGGTTTATTTTATTTGGATTTGATAGGTTTGTAGGGGTTTTTTTTCCTGGAGTAATTGCCTTCTCACACACATGAAAGAAAAACCCCTGTAAAATTAATAACTGAACTTCCTCCTGACTACCTGCAGTTAAGTTGGAAACAATGCATTATTCCCTGTACTTTTTGCCCCTGCCCTGTATGACAGCACTATATCTTTGATGCTAGATTTCCAGTAGGTAACCTTGTTACTTTGATGAAATGTCTTTGAGAGGTGGGTTCACAGTAGAGAGTTTGCTAGTCTTGCTATCATAAAAATGAGAATTTTAAAAGAAACAAGAATGGAAGCTGCTTGCTCTTTACACTTTGGAAAGTTTTGTTTCATTCTAAAGCATGAATATTTCTTCCATAACCCAAATATAAATAATTTTTTCATTAGCTACGCTACTTTTCCTGGCTACTTTAGTTTAGTTTAGTTCTTACTGTCTCATTTCAGAGCTGTGTCCAGCAGCCTAGTACAGAGTGCAAGGCACATCACTACTTCTCTATGCATACCCTCCATGCTCTAGGATGGAAAAAGAAGAAAAGGACACAGTATGGCTTCTACTGGGATCCTGTCAATCTCCAGTAGGATATCAAGGTGGTCCATTTTGAGGGTTGAATATGTGAGTCAGCAGATCTCTAGTATCTATTGTAAACAAAAGAACAATTTTATTATGTAACTTGTGGCAACTCAACAGCTTTTCTTTTTACCAATCAACCTTGTTGTTAAATTATGGAATAACAAAATCTTGTGGAAAAGCAAATATTTCATCTAAAGTTGAATTATCTCTGGTAAATAATTCTTTTAAAGGTAATTTTCTTGAAAATTACCATTATATTCTGGAGAGATTTATCAAACCTTTTTCTTGTTTCTGTGTGTAATTTTAGAAACTCCAACTCAGGGAAACATTTTTACAGCTAAACGAGGAGCTCAGCTTCACTGGGGAGTCGGCTACAGAGAAAGCAAGCACTGACAGTTTTGCTGAGATAGTTTCATGGCCCTTTAGCACAAAGTGATGAGCAAAGAAAACTGCAATTCTTGATTAAAAGAAATTCACTTATTTAACATTCTTACTTTTAATATCAATTTAGCCTTCAAGTAGCCAGTGTGAAAGCAGATGCAACACTGCAAATCTTACTTGTAAATACTAAGTTCTTGAATGCTTTCATTTTAATTTGGAGCTGGTTTGACCTAATTTAAAGTTTCCCAGTCTTCTAATTATAAATTTGATATATTGCAATGGCTATTGTTCCATCAGATATGCTTTTAAAATGAGTTACAGATTTTTAGTTCTTGTTATGTCTTTGCAACTCATGGGTGACAAGGGTATAATCTGTCCTCATCCTCACTGGAAATCTGAACATTAATTTCCAGACATTGGAAGTGTTGGTTCTCAGCAAAACAACCAGAGATGTCAGCTTGCCAAAATTAACGCTTTGTGACAGTAGCAGAGGGCATTTTCCTCAGAGGCATCTATTTTCTACTCACGTTCCCTATTGTCTTCTGGTTCTCAGGAGGAACTGGTGGAGTGACAGAGCCAACTTCTTCCCTCCCTGCTGCCAAAATACCTTTTCTGACCGTTACAGAGAAAATAACTCTGTCAAACTATTCTGTTTCAAGTGTGTTAGCACATTCAAACATGAGGTATCAACTATTTCTTTAGAATAAAAAAACTTCCTTGAATGTTTATGTCCTGTTTCTGCATTGGGTAGTGCAAATTTGTGCATTCATACATAAGATTTCATAGATTTAGCTTACTAAATTCCTCTCTGCAGAGGGCTGTGGGTTTCTGGGGTGCTGGGCTGGGAGGCAGGGAGCCAATGCCCTCCTGCAGGAGCACTGACCACCTCCTCACCTGCTGCTCCAGGGTAAGAAGGACTGCTCAGCCATCTCAGCCCGTGCCACAAGCACAGAGCAACGTGCATGTTTAACTCCAGAACCAAACCAAACACCCTGACAAAACCGAGCGCTCCACTGCACTCCCTGCTCTCCCCCCCCAGAGAGCAGAGCAGAGAGGAATGAAACATAAATGACAGGTATTAAATGTGCTGCTGAACACATGGCTGGAGGGTATGCTCATAAGAGCTATAATACATACTGATAAAGAATATAAATGCATAGTATACAACGAAGTTATACATATAAATATATATTAGCAATATGTTTGATTTCCTGTTTCTGCTATAGGGTAGTATTATTGTTTAAAATTACAGTAAGATACGTTGTTTAAAAACAGAAAAGAGACACGTTTTGTCATTTAAGACCACACAGTAAAAATTATCTAATGAAGAGAAGAATTAAGCTTTGGCTGGAGATGGGACTAGCATAGGTGTAATCAGAGGTACTGACAGTGTAAGGAGCAACCAACCACCTATCAGAGGGGCTGCCCTAATTGCCCTGGGTGCAGGATGAGCCTGGCTGAACTGGCAGTGGGTTAGTCCAAACCTCTGTGAAATAGACTGAGGTTAATTCAGTTGGAAAGAAGTTTCAGACGATGCATTTTGGTCATAATTGAGGAAGTGTGCTGGTTTTGGCTGGGATAGAGTTAATTTTCTTCATAATAGCTAATATGCAGATGTGGTTTTGATTTGTGCTGAAAACAGTGTTGATAATTCAGGGATGTTTTAGTTATTGCTGTGGAGTGCTTATACAGCATAAGGCCTTTTCTGCTTCCCATACCACTCTACCCGAGAGGAGGCTGAGGGTGCTCAAGAAGGTACACAGGTGAGACAGCTGATCCCGCTGACTAAAGGGATATTCCTTACCATATTGCATCATGCTCATCATATAAAGCTGGGGGAAGAAGAACGAAGAGGGGACGTTCAGAATGATGGTGTTTGTCTTCCCAAGTAACCATTACATGTGATGGAGCCCTGCTCTCCTGGGGATGGCTGAACACCTGCCCACCCATGAGAAGTGGTGAGAATTCTTTGTTTTGTTTTGTTTGCATGTATGGCTTCTGCTTTACATATTAAACTGTCTTTATCTCAACTCTTGAGTTTTCTCACTATTACTCTTCCAACTCTCTCCCCCATCCCACCAGGGGGAGTGAGCGAGCAGCTGCACGGGAATTCGTTCCCAGGTGGAGGTAAAACAGAGCAGGAAGGCTGTATCAAATGGAAGTCGGACTTTGGCTGCTCAGATGAGAGTCAGTAAGTTATTAAGCTCTCATAATTTGGTCTTGTTTACGTGCAAGCTTATACCTGTCATTGCTGCTGTGGGTAGATAGGAACTGACTCTCCTGTTTTGTGGATGCTGAGTAAGGAATGTTTGTGCAATGCTATGGTTTCTTACTATATTCGTATGAGGTTTCTTTACCCTTGTGTCTTTTTTTTTTTTTTTTTTTTTTTTTTTTTTTTTTTTTTTTTTTTTTTTTTTTTTTTTTTTTTTTTTTTT
>NW_020955827.1:569597-581998 GCF_003031625.1 Empidonax traillii | reverse complement strand
TCCTTGCACATCACCTCTAGCAAGTTGCCTCTTGTGTAAGCCAAACCCTGAACTGGGATTTCCGTTGTATTTAAACAAGCTATGATCTCTGCATATCAGAAATCACATCTCAGTGGAGTCTTTAGCAGACGTGCTCAGTATGGCCCATTACAGTTAGCAATATGACCCTTAAAATTATTTTAGGAGGCTATTTTTTTGCTGGAAATAAAAAGTGATATATTCAAAATGGGATATTCAACTAAGGAAATAAAGGACTCAAAGTTTCATTGCTGGGCTTGGAAACTCTCCAAGGAAGATTTTTAAAGTCTATGTCTTGTTTACTGTGTGTTCTCACTCACAGATAATACGTTGTCTTTTCTTACTTTCATAGCTACTGATGAAAAAGTTTAACAAGCAGTCTAACACAGGAATTTACAAAGAATATTGTCTAGGAAGACGTAGAAGACAGTTCTATCAAAAATGAACAGTGTAGTTCATCAAAGTAGGAACATTTCATTTTATTTATTTTTACCATCAGTTTGGATGGAAATTCATGAGGCTCACAGCAAGTTTGAATACTAGTCATTCTGTCTTATCTTTTTTTAAGACAAGAAAATGAGAACAAAGCCATTAGTATCTCCGGTTCATGTTTTCCCTAGTTTATAATGACATACCAGGAGACTCATAAGGACTAGAAATAAATGTCTGCAAAAAACCTCTCTGTTCTTTTTCTTCTTAGCAGGCAATTACACAATCAGGGTTGACTTTTAACTTCAATTAGTGTATGAAAAAATCTGTATTAGACATTGAAGATTCTATTCAAAAATCAATCAAGCATCTTCCTGACGTGAAACCCCCAGTTCAGATTCACCTTATGTTCTAAATAATGAAGCAGGAGAAATTTTACTCTTTTTTTGCAGCTCTGAGGGGGGAAAAAAAGTGAATCCTATGCTCTGAAGGTATAATCCTAGAAGAGTAGCAATTTCTAAATAGGAGAGTTTTGGATTTTGGTGTGGGTTTTTTTGTTTGTTGGTTTTTTGGTTTTTTTGTTTGTTTGTTTGTTTGTTTGTTTTTTAGTAGGGCTTATGGTTTTGGTTTCTTTTGTACTTTGAAAACAAGGGATGAAAATTATGATGAAAAGAAGTTTTCCCTTACAGTTGTAGCTGTACCATATTTATGAAGGCTTATAAAGCCAATATTTTCAGGACCATCTTTTCAACAACTATTAAAAAGTTGCCGGTGAGTGACCTAAAACTACCATATTAGCCAGCAGACTAGAAAGTAGACAGCTCTATCCAGGCCAAATAGCAAACAAATTTGGGGTCCACGGAAGAGGCAAGGCATTATCCAAAGGTTTTTTTTACTTGCACATCTCCCTAATCTTGAGTGCATGCAAAATAAACTGTGTCTGGTTGAGGGATCTCTTTGCTGAGTGTTTATTACTTGTTTGTGCCATTAGAAACAGAAGAATTCTGAGTTAAATACAACCTTTTTTAAAATCTGTTGTCAATTTTGGTTACAAATACATGTCTATCGATTGGTTTCAGTTGGGCCAGACTTGGAAAAGTGCACCTTTTGGGCCAGGGGTACCAGGCACAACATTCTTAATTATCTACAAGACCTTTGTAATGTGATACCTTTTTAAATCCCTATAAATTGTTAAAAAACAAAGGCAGTAAGGACTGTTGCTCCATTTTGAACAAGGGAAGGGGAAGAGAAAGAATAGTATCTAGTTGGGCTTGAAATCACAGAATGGTTGGGGTTTGAAGAGACCTCTGGAGATCATCCAGTCCAAGACCCCTGCTAAAGAAGGTTCACCTGACCAGATTTCACAGGATCATACCCAGGCAGATTTGGAATATCTCCAGAGATGGAGATTCCACAACTTCTCTAGGAGGCCTGTGCCAGTGCACGGTAACGCTTAGAGATGAGATCTTTTTCCCAGTATTGCACTTCAGAAAAATTACTTGGACTGGGCTACATTTCACCTGACTCTGATTAAGATGTCTAAGTTTGAGCCGATGACTTTTCACTGCCCAGGCAAGAGAGGTAGAGATAGGGATGTTTCCAGAGGGTTATTCAGTGGATGAGCCTGGGGTGACATCTAACTTAAGACACTTAAATTAGGGCAGAAAAACATTGTGCTTTTTTCCTCTGACTCATAGGATAATGGCACAGATACTCTGGGCACTAAACATATTTAATACAGAGAGGTACTCGGGAAGCCTGCTGTTGGAGGCAATATCAGTATCTCAGATGAATACACAGACAGAATTTGCCAGGACATTCCCAGACAGGAGAGCGCTTCCAGGGGTTCTGGGATTTATTTTTTGTTTATTTTTAGGGTCTGTTTGTTCAAAATATGGGTGAGGCTTTAACTGAGTGGCAACTTGGGAGAATAGAGCTCCTTAGGTAAAATAATTAACATTACTTTAATTAATGTTGAGTAATTAATGTTACTTTAATGTTAAGGGAGAGATTAGAAATTTACTGCTCATGCCCTGATTATGAATTAACTTTTGTAGGAACTTAAAGGAAATGTTCACACTTTCATTAAGAGTGTAGGTCTGAAGCTGCTGAGTTGATGTGAACAAACTCATCTGAAAGTGGGAAAATGAATCACTACTGCCAGATTTGCACTGATCTTGATCTTCTTTATTCTTTACATACCTGATCAATTTAAAAAATACCAACCTCACAGCCAAAGAAAATTCCTCTTGAATAGGTGTTATCTGATTTATAGTAACTGAAAGCAGATTATGCTATTCACAGAAAGCTAGGAATTTTATTTTAGATAAATCAAACAGAAAGAGTAGCACTTAACATTTCAGTTTGTACACATTTATTTAATTTTTATGTCACCATTTTACTATCATTTTTCTATCCCTTTGAAGCTGTTCCAAGAAAAACTTTCCTTCAGTTAGAATTCAGTTTTCTTCTTGATTTGCATGGTAAGAGGCCGAGTTACTTGTATTGAACATGAGCATTCATAGCAACAGATTTCAATTTTGCGAGAAAGTTCCAAGTATCTACAAAGAACCTTAATGCATTATACTTTAAATTCCAAGGAGGGCACTATCTACTCTGGAGTGCATTTTGGTAGCTTTGGAAAATAAATTGATAGAAATAGATTAAAATTTAAATTGGAATAGATCCTATTTTCCAGATCCACAATCAAAATAATCAATAAAACATATTCGCCTCAATGCTTTTTCAACTTGTAGAAAATAGAAATGCAACATGCAGCTCCTGATTCTTATGTGTTAAAGATGCTGTTTTCCATGGTGAAAATTGACAGAAAAAAACCCTTTTTTTCTATCCCCAGCTATTTAAGCCTTCTTCAAAGACCTTGCTGGATCCAACATTTCCACACAGATGCAGGCAGTGACAGTCAGATAGCTCCACAAAGAGCTGTTGCTCAGTTTTGGGTGCAGTTCTGACCACACTCAGGCTGTGTTTTTTTTGTACAACATCACTGTCCTTTATCACCTATATAATTCCAAGGAGAATTAAGAGGTGACAAGTGGAAGAGGGGGATGCATACTCAGGATTTAGCGGAAATAGCAGCCATTTCTGTACTATCTGTCCTAAAATGGAGACCAGTCAGGGTTTGCTCATTCTAGAGAGAGATAATTTTCTGCCTGAGATCCTGCAGATTAATTGCCAAGTGTTTCAGCTATCCCAGGAGAGGTGGTGGAAGGTGTATTGATAGTACCTGCAGATAGCCGGGAGAGATGAGCAGTTAATGGGATTCAAAGTCACCTCCCCGACAGGGGAACAAGCTTCTGGTCTAAACTTAAAAATTAAATTCACCTGTCGGAGAAGCTCACCAGCTTTGCAAGGTGAAGAGTTTCTCTGCACACTCAGGTTTTCTGGGCTTAACTACATGATTTCTGCATGAAGTGTGGGACCCTTTGCTTTGGTCAAGCCTTGTCCCTGTCAATGCAGTGCAAGGGCGAGCAAGAACTCTCCTTGGGATAGCCCACAGAGTCTGCCCCCTGAGGTGTCATTCCCCGTAGTCTTGGAGATGGGGTAGTCTTCGTAGTCTTTGTGAAGGGGTGGGAAAATTCCCCATGGTGATGACACATTGTAGGGGATGGACTTATACCAAGTCTGTGTTTCAGGGCTACCTAAGCAATGTGCAGCACAACCCGAAGCTGCACTGAAGGGCTGGACTCCCAGCCATGTACTGCTGCAGTGGGTGGTCACGCTGCTTCTATTCTTCATCAGTCCCAGGAATGTATCAGTTAAAACCCGGGGAACAACTAGCTCATAAGACTTCATTGGTGAGACTTGTAAAGCCCAATTTTAGCACACTGCTGCCTGTGAAATCTGTGACCCCTTTAAGAGTCAGGGTAATTTTGTACGGCCTCTTTCCCACTAGGTTGTGGAAGTAATTCCCCATATACATAAAACAGGTACTAATGCAGACTCCAGCAGATTTCAATGGCAGGGTCACACGATTTGGGAAGGTTTAAAGAATAGTGGAAGCATCTACATGCCTAGGGTGACAGCCAGATAATAAGGTAAGATGCTAATGTTCGCAGGTTGAGAACAACCGCGAGGAGTTCAGCAGACCATAAAATAAGGAGGTATTGAACATTTGGGTAAAGTATGTTCAGCTGGTTAGACAAGCCAGTGTGGCAGTGATCTGGGTGAAAATGTAAGTGTGCTACAGATTCCTTGTTCACAAGTTTTACTCAGGAATATATATATAAAAGCAAAGTCACTGTAAATGACTAATTCAAGTAGAATAAAAGCCTTGAGAATTAAGAAATCAGAATTGTTTCTTGGATAACAAATAAGAGAATCTTCTTATCTTAATATTTTTATAATGCCAATGAGATTGGATGTCTAGGGCTGAGAGAGCTGATTCAATCTAGACACTAGGTTGAATCAGCTGAACATACAGAGAGAAATGCTGCAAAACAATTTTCTTTAATACGTGGACATGTATACCCAATGCTATAATATTGGCACCCCAAATGACTGCCTGCAATATTTAGGGAGTACTGCACTTATTGCTGCATATGGATGCCCAACATATCTGATGAAATCAGAAATGTTACAAGCTCTCATCTGCCCATGAAAATGAAGTAAAATCTTTCCCAGGTTTGAAAATTTCAGTTCTGTGAAATATTTCAAATTTTCCTTGGTTTCTCAAACCATTAGACACTGTCTGAGAAGGAGAGTAAAAATGTTCACCATCTCACAGTTAAGCTGGTTTACATGATATTTTAATGTTGGTCTTGATGGATCAAAGGGCTCAACTAATCACCTGGATCATGTAGTAAAACCATCTCCAAACAATGTCCATATAGTCCACTCATTATTACTCCGCAGTGAAAATTATGGGTACAATTACATGTTTGCAGATGGGGAGGAGGCAGCTGTACTTGGCTCTGCACTGGGTTATGTACGATGGCCCAATGAGGTCCCTGCACAAGATTCTCCAAATCCCCCAGTGAGCCTTTCTCTCCTCTTCTAGGCATCTTCCTTGCCTGCTCTCCTGGTTCTTTCCAGCTTCTACTTCCAGCTCCAAGGCTGCTGTTAGTCTCAATAGGATGACTCCACACCTCAAAGGCCCCAAGCAGAGTGTTTCAATTACTAAAGCTAACAGTTGAATTAACACATTTCCCAATTATGATGTGCAAAGACATCATGCTGAACAAACTTAAAACTCTGTAGAAGTTTTGCTTTTACAGAAATAGCAATGGAAGAGGCAAAACTTTCCAAGAGGCAGGAAAGGGGACATGGGATAGAGGCTGATGAGAGGTGTGTGGGGGTGGAGCAGGACTGTGTACCTCATCTGACTTGCCTTTCTCCATGGGCGGGCTGTGTGAGGCATCCAAATGTCATCTCTTTTTATCAGCCACTCTGATAGTGACTCCTTCTGGGATATGTGTGTGGGGAGAACGACATTTTAGTTGTCTCAGCCTATTTCCTGCAAGAAAAATAAATAAACCTTGGAAATTTATTATTGAGTCTCTGAACAAACTAGCACTGTCCTTCTCTGGTTACTCTTTCACACCCGTCTCCTCCAGTGACCCCTTTGTATTTGGATCTTCCCTGCCAATGGGCTAAAGACAAGGTTATATATGTATTTGGTAAATACAGGCATGATTGCCATTGCATCAGAGAGCACAGATAGTGGCTCTTCAGAGAAAGTTACATTCTTGTTACAAAAGGGTAGGAGGGAAACAGTGGGAAGGATCAATTTTTTGTGGCCCATCTTAGCCAAGCAAGAAAAGTGTATTTAAATTTAGCTAGTTGCAGAAAGAGGACCCTGGTATTTACCTCATTTGGAGGTGAGGTTCTTTGAAAAAGGGAGAACCAACTGCAATGAATCTAGACAGGGAAAACAGCTCCATACTAATGCATCCTTAATAGACCTCCCCAATAGATGAATAAGAGAATCTGTTTTCTTGCTCAGATATATATTGTCTATGTGTATATACATACAAATATAATCAGAGCTTTATATCCTACCATGCCAAGTTCTCCTAAAACAATTGATTAATAATCTCCTACTACACTCCAGCTTCCAGCTCCTGCTTCCTTCCCTCCCTGTGAAATATGGATTTGCAGTGTCTGACAGGTCCACATTGTTCTTAATGGAATTACTTTCAATCTATGCTGGCATCGATGAAGGGAATGTCTTGTCCTTTTCTGTGCCTACTGTCAACAAAAAAATCATTCTTTCATAGTTGCTACAAAATTGGGACGGGGAATGACTGGGATACTGTAGCAGATATTGGGAATTTGAAAGTTTTATTTATGTGAATCTAGTCAGACTAATCTATGAGACAAATAGAACAAAAAATTTATTTGCTGATCAAACTTAATTTCATTAGCTAATAAGTCATGTAATTAAAAGTAATGTGTCCATTTTCCTGTCTGGCCAGACAGCCCTGGTAGGTGTTGCTGACAACACCAAATGAAGGGGACCACTGGGAGTGCAAAACTAGAGAGGAACTGAATATTGATGGTCTCACTGCAAACCTAGTTCTCTGCATTGTAGACATCTACTTTTTATGACGTGTAGTCTTCATGCTGGGCACCTTCTCTGATGACAACCCTTAATTTAAGAGACAGTGGAGTGAACAGGAAATTGCTAAAGATATTTTCTCTTCCTAAAGCGAGAAGTATTTTACTGTGAGAGAGATGTAAATTACAGCAGGGAAATTGGCCAACTAAGCTACCAGGGGACTTGGTCTGGGGAGGAATTGAAGTTAGTGTCTTTATTACACACCTTATGAAGATGCAGCATTTGAGATGCAGTTACAAGAATGGCAGCCTCGTGTGTCCTGCACCCACAGACACAACAAGCTGGCCCCTGGGACCCTTTTGGAGTGCTGGCTGTCCGTCAGGCTAGCTGCCATAGGATGTGCTGGCCTCCCCAGAGTATTACTGCCTGCTTGGACAGAGAAAAACAGGTCCCAAGGGCAGCTCCAAGTCAGTTTTTATAAGTCAGTCCAATTTGCCATGGATTCTGCAGTTTGCAGTGCCTCCAACCTGCTACTGCCAAGTCCATGGAGCAAAAAGTGAAAAGTTTGTTTTTTATGCCTTTGCCAACAGAGTCCTAAAGATGTATTTTTTTACCTTTTTTTAATCTTGCACAGAAGGAGATGACTTGCAAATATATCCCTCTATGCTAGATTCTAATTCTTTATTTCCACGATGTTCTGCATTGTGTATTTGCCAAGTAATTCCAGGTTGTAATTCATTCAAAACAAAGGGGTTTGTGTGGTGTTTATTCTTTAATGATTGGACATTGGATTAGAGCAGACTTTTGGCAGAGATCCTTCAAACTTGTTTACATTTCCATCTGTCTCTGCATCTTCTTGAGATTTTTCAGGTTATTGTGCATGTACCTTATTTCATATTCCTAACAGGAACAGGCATTTTAAAAATAGAAATAAATTAGATATTTCAGGTTTTGAAATTTCACACTTAGGTATTTCTCAGTGTTTAACAGACAGTTTTTTAGTCGTCTTAGAATTCTGAACAGTTTTGTTTCTTCTACAGCTAATTTATTATGCCCTTCTTGAGAAAACCAGATTGTCTGGGTTTTAGCCTTTAAATGCTATGGTATAGCTTTTAGTCGTTGTCTTGCATTAATGTGTTGGATCTATAGTTACGGAGACTAAGAAGTATTTCACTTTCATGTGTTGGCTTCAGCACTTTGAAAAATAGATCTTAGACTTGGTGTTTCATATTCATCTCCATTTTTCCTTTGAACATGCATGGAAAAGTGGCATGGTAATTTAAGTTGTTTTGGCAGGGAATTTGCTAGTAGCCTTTACTCCTTGAAATGCATTTGGAAATGTTTTTTATTGTTTGAAAAACCTGAAAGCATCATTACAGCCATGGAGAGTTATTAAATATATATTTTAATGGAAGCTATGAGATGTTATTTTCCCTTGGATGCACAACTGTATGTGTATGGAGGGGGTGGAGGATTGACAGGCTTTTATTCTGGAAGTTGCCATTCTCTTTGTTGATCTGAATTAAGTTTATTGAGTGATAATTTTTTTTTTTTTTATGGCTTGAAACCTCTCTTCAGTGTATTTATACTGCCTTGTAGCAACCAGAGTGTTTTAAATGTCACAGTGAGCAGTTGAGTTCAATATATCCATGCAATTTGATCACAGGTAGTTATCAACTTCTTCTTTTGGGCATGATTGCAAACTGATGGGACTAAAAATGCACTGACACACAAGATGGTTTTTACCATTTGAAATTTGGATTTTAGAGATTTTTATGTGATGAAATAATGACATTTGTGATCTTAGAAATGTGAATAATGACATTTTTATATACTTTATCCAAAACAGTAGCTTCCTTTCTAACTACTTGTTTGTGAAAATCATCTTGGCTCTGCTAGCTTTAGAGGGGAGATCAAATTAGGACATCTCAGAAAGCTAACTTTTCAAAGCAAATCTGTTTAAACTGCAGAACCAGAAACAATTCACTGTTGAAAATCTTTGGCTTGTATATCCAACATACTACCCACACCACTGTGTTTTGCTCCTTGCAGGCCAGGTTGGATGGGGCCCTGAGCAATCTGGTCTAGTAAAAGGTGTCCCAGTCCATGGCAGAGGGGTTGTAACTATATGATCTTCCAATCTGAGTCATTCAATAGTTCTATATAAAGTATATAATTTAAAAGAGATACATGGCATACACTTGTGTGTTGCAGGGGTAGGAACAAGAGAGATACATACCTATTCAGGTATCCTTCTGAAAACCAACAACTTGCTGGTGTCAGCCATCTTCCATGGTTGCAATTATTATCACTAAACTATCTTTAGTTTGTTTAATGGTCTCAGGGCACACTTCTGTCAGGGTCCTTCT
This sequence comes from Empidonax traillii, assembly GCF_003031625.1. Lineage (NCBI taxonomy): Eukaryota > Metazoa > Chordata > Aves > Passeriformes > Tyrannidae > Empidonax > Empidonax traillii. Next base: position 572,662 of record NW_020955827.1, on the reverse strand, counting down.
CTGTGCAAACAGCTGTCAGCAGGAGTGAGTTTACCTACTGACACCCTACCTCTGCCTCATTATGATGCTGGACATTAGGAGGGCGAGGCTGGAAGAGCACCAAAGGAAGTTGGCTGTTTGAATTCAGATAAAGTGTCATCTGCTTTCAAAGCTACAGGAGAAAACCTCTCCAAATGCAGAAACTACCTGTTTTGATTCTAAACACTCTGTTGAAGAAAGACAGGGAAGTGCTTGACTTAAGGGGACTGATCCAGAGTAAACTGATTTATTTTCCTACATGCATACATGTATCTATATATATAATAAGAACATTAGAAATGATGAAGGGTGATGATGTCTCCTCTCATGAAGCAATGCCAAGTCCTAAATCTCTCAAGACAGCACTGCTGCTCACACTGTAGGTCATTCTGATGACTGCAAATTTAGAAAAAAATATTCTTTAGGAGGGGAAAAAGCATGACACACTTTTAGATGCACAGGTTCGTTTTAGGTACTGAAATGGAATCAGGAAATGATCTCTTTTACACCTGTGGTTAAGCTGCTTGGTCTTGGTTTTTTTGTTTGTTTGGTTTTTTAAGTATTTCTTCTAGAAACACTTACTATACAACACATTCAAAGGTGGAAGAGGTAGTCCTGGCTATGCAATAAATGAAAAAAAAAATTCAGATCAAAAGCAGATATATAGAGCAGAATGGAGAAGATCTCTATTGCTATGGCAGTATAGCTCTGGAGTTGGTCTGTGATGCCTGCAGCACGCTAGTGTCCTCTCAGTAGTCTCTGGCTTTGGTCAGAAGGGGAACTACATTTTGTAGCTCTTTTGTCTCTTCCCTGGCTCTGCTTTCCTTTAGTATCTCTCAGGCAGTCTAGTGAGCAGAGTGGGCTCTGCTCACTAGGGGTGGTTGTGCCCACCTGCCCCCTACGCACCCCACCGCTGCCTTCCCAGCCCCAGACAGAGCAGCACCAGCTCCTTGGCCAGAGCTCTTGGGTAGCTGGGGATATCAAAGCAGGGCATGGTGCACTGCCTCACCTGACATCCGGGCTGGAAGGAAAAGAGAGGGTGCAATGCAGATGGGAGTGGCTGCGTTCCCTCAGTGCAGGCTGAGCCCAGCACCGGTCTGTGTGACGCTAATGAAGGGAAGGCACACAGGCACTCGCCTTCCTTAGGCACCACATCAGGCTTACCTCTGTATATCAAACAGGACTTTGTTTAGCAATCCAGGGCTATGAAAATAGCCATTTTGTGTGACTCACTTGTGCAAATATCTCATCTGGGTCTGAGAGAACACAAAATATATGTATGTACAGTTCCTTTTTATCTTGCTGTTGCTGTCATTGCTGTTATGAAAGTCCACATTTAACTCTAATTTAAGGTTGTTTCCTTGTGCTTATTGCTTCTGTGTGCTTATGTCTTCCCAGTTTGTCTGACCCTTACCAGGTATGAGGAAAATAATCTTTGCGTCTTTAATGGACTACTCTTTATTTTAAATGAAAAATTATTTTCCAAAATAGATGGAATTCTCATTCTCTTTGATACCAGCTCAGTATACCACCTAGTATCATCTTGGCTTATATCTTTGCTACTCTGTGGTGGGATTTTGACAATAAAATGCTCATTTTGGGCAGTTTTTTAACTTGTCACCCTCAGAGATGTTTGAAAGAGACTTTTGATTCACAAAGTTTTATATATATTTTAGATGATGAAAGGCCAGAACTTTACTTTTATGTTTCAGCAATAAGTGTGGAGCCCTCTGAACTATTTTTTAATAGCAAATCTTATTAATTGTAGATGAAGGATTAAAGGAGATTTAAATAAGAGAAGCTGGAATTATTACATTAGTTGTGGCCCTAGCTGCACATTCCTTATCTGTTTTGTTTTCTTTTTTAATTTTCTATGCCTGTCCCACACTATTCTGTTTTCTGATAGCATCATTTCTGACCTCTTCCCAGGGGTTGTTTCACCACCTCCTGACCATGGCATCCTGAAAGTATTCATCAGGGAAATCATACAGAAAATGAATCTGCAGCTGGTTCCTCGGTTCATTGGTTCATTTGTTAGATAATACAAACCAGGGCATCTTTCTGTTTAATGCTTTAAAATGTGAATGTAGAATTCTTTGGTTTAAGAAAATAGTGTGAGAGCATTCCTGTGGAATCATACATACTCTTTCACATCTTTAAATGCTTGTTGTTCTGAACTATGTACAGGCACTGTTTAAGCAAGATGATAAATGGATCTCCAGGGCAAAACTTTTAGAAATTAAGAATAGTATCCTGTGAAAAAGCAATCTTTCCTTTAAATCCTTTCTCCTTGCTTTCCTCTCCTAATATCCCACTCTATTTATTTAGGAAAGCTGTGATACTGCTATCTTTGTATATTTTTTAGTGTATTGAGTCAGTTCTATATATCACGTTATAACTTCAGGGGTGCACTACCTGTCCTTCTGTCATGCTGCATTAGATAACAAACAAACAAACTTTTTAAGGACATAATATAGATCTTGTCTTTTTGGAAGGGGATTTAAGCTCTGCCCAGCAACTTCTGTTGTGGAAAACTGAATGATCTCTTGGTTAAACATTTTGTCTCCATAAATAAATATGTTTTTTTTTTTCTTTGAAAGTCTATGAACAAGTGCTAGCTTGGCTTGGTTTTATGTTCATGGAAAGTTCTCTAGGACACAAAAACCTCTGCTTTGAAAGTACTTGCTGGATTCTTGAACAGCAGGAAGGAATAGGTCTAATGGGTGACCATAGAGTAGAGCATGTTTTCATATGCCCCAGAACCATCACTGTGGAGCACTTGTATAGCAGATTTGATATAATTTCATGTGAACAGAGTGATGGCTAGTGTTTCAGAGAGCGGAAAAGGGCTCCTGCAGTGAAAACTACTAACCACTTTAATTATATTTTCATGCGTGACCTATTTTATAGTGCAATTTTCCTGAAAGGCTTACAATTTTATTTCCCAGATTCTAGAGGTTAGTTAGGTTAGGGTTTTCTTTGGAAACTAATGGACACCTGGTAGGCTGTTTTTCTCCTCTCCTCTCCTCTCCTCTCCTCTCCTCTCC
>NW_020955827.1:497934-567691 GCF_003031625.1 Empidonax traillii | reverse complement strand
TTTTTTTTTTGTGTGTGCTTTATGTATGATCATATGTTACAAATCAACCTTACAAATAAACAGTTAAAACTATTTTCAAGAGTGATACTGAGTTAAAAGCCAGACTTAACCAGCAGTGTTCAATGTTAATAAGTGAACTGCAGAAGACTGAGGGGCTTGTTCTGATGAAATGCCTGGCTACAGTTCATTTTGTTTTAAAAAATATCTTTGCAGTGCAGACTGAAATGGACAGGATGACTATAACTATGCATGTGCATAACTATCTGTCTGTAAAGCAATGACCTGGCCTTTCTGGATAATTCCTGCACTGACTTACAGGCTGATGTGTCCCTGAGTTAAGTGAGTTGAAGATTGGGATTTGGCTATGGGGAGGAGAATAAATTCTACACCCATGTTTCTGACTATATACATGTTGAAGGAAAAACTGTTATGGACTCACCTTATTTATAGAAGGCATCTTCCTTTCAGGAGAGTCCCTGTTGTATTTTCCATGGATTGGATAGCATAAAGATATTATTTTGCAGTATAGTTTAATCTGGTTCTGAAACAAACTGTCATAAGAAAGCAAAATGCAGAAACTGTCCAGAGATATCAAAAAGAAAGGTATTTAGCCAGCATTATTTTCAAAAAGGAAAGCAAAACTGTCTTGAATCATCAGTACATAATCATGAACAGACTCATTTTCATAATGTTCTTGAAACAAATTTGCCATATGAGATAAAAACATAATGTGTAAAGATAATATGGCAAAAGCTACTTCAACGTTATCTGGATCCAAGAACCTAAGATAATATTAAATAAAAGTATTAATATATAAAATTATATTGCTGAGTGAGAGGAATTAAGGAGGGAAAGAGAGAGGACACATTGCCAGAAGTAAATAGAAAATAGGTGATAATGATATAGGAAGAAGTTTCTTGCAGATGGTGGGAGCATGAAGGATAGGGGATGAATGCTCCTGAGAGTAGCAGGAATTTCAGAAAAGGGGGAATGCCAGTGCTAGCTTAGTGGAAAGAAGGAAAGCACAACAACAGAGAATAATTCCATGTTCTATTATATGCTTGTTAAAAAACTGGCTGTGGTGTAATTTATGTCATGTCTGTGCCAGTCATCAGTGAAGACCCGGGTTTCAGTTTTGTAGGGGCAGCTGCTCAGGATCTCAGTAGTTCTCCCACATGAAGATTGCCTGCCCACAAAGAACTAAATAAGCAAAATTTTTTTCTCATATTTTCAGGAAGATAAAAATCCATGGAGAACATGTTAATTTTAACGAGGTCACAGGTTTGCCAGCAGGACTGCTCAGAGACTTATCTGGCAGGAAATGGTTTGTTTTGTGCTTGTCTTTTTTTTTTTTTTCTACCTCAGACTCCTCATCTGCTCTCAATTCTTCATCCAGGTGGGACTTCATTACCCACTTCCACAGTGCTGGGCAAAATGGCTTACCTTTTCTCCTGTTGTAGTTCAGGGCACCCAATATGTCTGTTCAGCTCCAGTTTAGCAGGACAGCCCACGTGTTTCATTCTGCCAGCCTATATAGAGTAGGGCAGAAAGACCTGACACAGTAATTTGTGCAGGAGCACTCTGCCTGCTGCAGTTTACTCAGTGCTAACTTATCCTACCAGAACGGGAGCTTTTCCCCCCTAAACGTGCATATAACCTAGACCTCTAGTATTCAAGTGACCTGATTAACATTTGCATTAAATTTTGTACCTGGAACCAAAAGTGCCTTTTGGATGATAGATCCTCCCTTCAAGACTAAAGAAAACTTAATTTATTCTTACTTTGAGGCATCTGTCCAATTTTTCTTCATTTTTCTCTTCTCGAGGATCATTGAGATGTACTCAATGATCGTACAACTCAGACACAGTAAGAGTAACTATCAACAGAGATGTCTGTCCTTCCCAAGAAGGTCTCCAGGAATTCTTGAGTGGATACAGTGATGTAGACAATGCAAGGAGACATGACATAATGAGACAAAGAAAAGACCAAACAGAGGCAGCAAGATAAAGAAAATATCAATTAAAAGGAAGAGATTAACCCAAAGATGAAGAGAGGGCCCCAAAACCAGTTTTCTTCGTGCAAAGAAAAAGTCTCACTGAAGAGAATTGAAATATGTTAATGCTTCTGCACAAACAGTTACTGCAAGTGCCTCAGGGATGTTGGGTAATTATGACTGGGAGGTTGGGAGAGAGGGTGATCGCTTTATTAGAACGTGGCCCATACTGTGAGAAAATAATAATAAATGGATTGCTGCATCTTCAACTCTTAATTTAATTTAATTTAATTGCATTTAATTAATATGATTTTTTAATCAAGAAGAGAAATCTAATGTATGATAATAACTCTACTCTTCAGGAGAGCCTTTGAAAATCATGCATGTTATTTGTAGATGGTACCAAAAGCTGTTTAGTCTGGGGGATAGATGCCATATATTTCAAGGATATTGAGTGCAAACCCTATGTAGTTCGTGTTTTCATTAAATTTCTATTAGCTGTTTTCTATTGGTATAGGACTTGTGATTTAATTTTTTTCAAAGGATTTTTTTTCCCAAATGGATGTGTAAGTTAACCTATTTCTCATGTAAGAGAGAGAAATTAACTGAGAGGTAAAGTAACTATTGTTCATCAGCTAGTGAGTATCTTTATGTCATTTTGGTAATTTGTTAGTTTATTTCCAATATTCACGTTTCTTCTAATGTATAAACCATTCTTTAAAACACTCCAAATATCTAAGATCTGATTCAGATGTTGCTCTGTTTCTTATCTTCTCATGTTATAAAGTATTCAACTCCACATTTGTATAAATAAATAAATATGTAACAGCCTTCCATGAGGTGCCCAATACCTAAAGCAAAATACCATAATGCTAAACAAAGAGCTTCACTTCATCCCTTGGAACAGGATGGACTGCCAGTGGAAATCATCCATGATACTTCTGTCTTTTTTTTCATGATACACTGCTAATGATACACCTTGAGAATGCTAATAAAGTCTGCAAGATGTGTTCTGCACTTGCTGCATTTGCTGACACTGTAAATTTTCATTGCCGTGGGGCAAATGCCAAGTCCACATTTGGGAAAGTCTCCTCTGACTCTGTAGATGAGCATAGTGGGGTCAGTCTGGACAATTGCAACCACAAGACACTTCAGGCTTCTGTTCCACATAGTCCAGTTGCCTGGAGCTAAGATGTCTATAAAGAGCTGTAGTATGTCTTGTCCAGGGTACAAGGGTGTTATTAATGTATTGGAAGAATAATAACTAAGTACTCAGTGCTGAGATAGTTCTCATGTGCTATGAATAACTTTTTTTTTATTGTTGATATTTAAAAATGCAACTTTCAGGCTCAGTTCTGACTCCATTTGTCACACTGATGTTTTTAAAGGTCTCTTTTTCCTATACTGATGTATTATTCTCTAGTCTGAAAAGCAATTGCAAGTCCTTGAGGCTCATAAGCAGTTTGAATCCTTTGCTGACTAAGGAGGTGATTTAAATAAATGCAGGTATGTAGAAGCTGTGTTACATGGGCACCTCAATGTACTCTAAGTGGAATTTGGTGCTATAAAGCCCAAAGATATTTTTCACAAAAGAGCCGCTCTTTGAAAGGTCTCTCATGAAGAAGAACAAAGGCGTAAGTGCAAGCAACCAAACTTTCTGTGCTGCTCTTTTAAACTCCTCCCTCTGTCCTTCCATTCTTATAAGTGACACAATATGACATTGAACAAAAAACAGCTCAATACCTTGTCAGTTTTCTAGATATGGCAGACCAGCAAAGTATGAATCTTCAGAGCTCAGGTATGTCTGAGGACTGCACAGCCAGGGTGACCTTCAGTCACTTGTTACCCCTTCAGGTTAGAGTTCCCTTCTCTGGGTAAACGCAGTGATGCTTTGTGGTTTTTGCTCCCTCACCCCCATCCCTACCACTGTTTTTTTGCTGCTGTCTCTGTGGATTTACAGAGCTGTCAGCAGCAATTTTGGCTGGTCTGTGAGGAGAGCACCACTGTACAGCTGGCATAAGGTGAAGCAAGCTGTGAGAAAATGTTCTTCTCAACAGCTTTGCTGAAAAATTCCCCTTACTACTCTAAACACAGGAAGAAGAGGTTTGGATGCCAAACAGAGGACCCATCCACATATTTGTGCACTGTTTTTCTCGCTCATGTTTGATCACTGGTATTCATAGAATAGTTTGGGTTGACAGGGACCTTTAAAGGTTATGTAGTCCAACTGTCCTGCAATGAGCAGGGACATCTTCAACTCTTATCAGGATGCTCCTTTCTTTTCTGTCTGCAGGCTTTATAAAGTCATTAAAGAGGCAAGGAAGTACCTCAGTTGCAGACTCTCTGATTCTTCCCCTCCTTGTCTCTTCAGCAGCAGCTGCTCAGAGAACTGGGTCCTCAGTGACCCTAGCAAAGCATGTGCTCATCCCTCCATAGTATAGGGGATTGGAAGCCACTCAGCTGCTCCTTCCTCTCTGCCTTTACTGTGTCGTGTTTGCTCAGCTCAAGCTGCCTTTCCCCTGTGAAATCTTTGTTCTCCCCACAGGAAAGGTAGTACTGCAATTTCATATTGGTTTCTTTCAGCTTCTTGCACTCAGTGTTAAAAGCTCTTGGTGATTCTGCTGTGACCAACAGCTGGAGGAGACTGTGGAACGGGCATTGACTGTGTGATTTGCATCTAGATGCACGGAAAGCTTTGCATGCAGCTTGTGCTTTGTTAGCCACCAGGCAGACCAACCAGAAGACTTGAATATGTCTAAAACTCATGTTCATTAGTTCTGCTGTTCACAAATACTTGTCTGAAGGAATAAAAGCACAATGTTTCCTTTCTTCTTTCTTCCAACACACAGGATTTAACCTTTTCACTGTGCTAGCCCAAAGCCTCAGCCTGTGCAATATTTTGTTAGAGACTATAACTGTTTAAGAGGCTGGAAGTCAAAAGCTCTTGAGATTTGACCTCAAACAATGTTTTCTTAGGAAAAGGGAGACTCTCAAAGGGATTGAATGTACACCAGAATTAGATATTAGAAGTTGAATTTGTTGAGTTATTTTATATATAAATATTTCTCTTAACTTCCATAAGTTTTCTTTTCTCTCAAGGCCTATAAAATAGAATTTGGAGTATTAAACCACCTCTTTCTTTATAAGAAAGAAAGATGCGGAATGAGTAGGAGAGTGTCAAAGAACACAGAATTTATTTAATAGAAGATTTGCTAGATAAAATTTGTAATGAAATATAACCAGGTTGCAAGCAAGGAAAGTACCAAGATCTAGCTCTGACCTTCAGAAGTGGCTATTATGTACAGGCTGATGATCCCTGGCCCTCAGACATTTTTTACCTTTCTTACAGATTGTTAGACCTACCCCTTCTCTCCTTTCAGCACTGCTCTGGGCTCTTCAGACACATACAGTGACTTTAGTTTCAGTCCATTAGCTTGAAGTCATTCTTATTCTTGTCTGCATGTGTGGCCAGAAAGACTATATTGTACTTTGTCTTATGTCTCCACCTCTTGAGAAAACAGAAGAAAAAAAAAGAGAAAAAAATAATACATATATCTACATGGCAAAAAGGACATAAAAGTTGCAAAGTCCAGCATTCAAAAGTTAGGCAATGTCAGACTGAATTTCTCAAGGCATCCTTAATTTTGCCTCCTGGTGAATATGCATTATGATACAGTTTTAATTACAAGGTTGCATACTATTACTTTTCCCCAGGACACCTGCTTCAGCGGGGCACAGGATGGATGGTACTCACTTAATGAGCAGCTATTCAATATGTTCTTTTATCCTCATTGCTTGGCGTTTGGCCTCAGGCCTTATTTACTGCACACTGCTCAGTCTTGGTTCTAAAGACAGAATTATTCATTTCCTACTTGACTGTTACTGCAGTTCTCACTCTGTCTGAACACGTTATAAACTTTAATGAATCTTTACAATACCCTAGGAAGAGCAACGTCCACTGACCCCCATTTATAGATACAGACCTGCAACGTTTCCACTTATCCTTGGTTTTAACATCCATTTGAATTGCTTTCTCTTCCCTTCTTTCAAGAGAAACCTTTTTTTACAAGATGTTTTCCAGACCTTATTTGCTCAGTGTTGTAGTTGAAAATTTTAAAAAGCAGTGCAATCTGGGGTAGTAGTCCCACACAGAAAATTTCAGTGCCTTTGACAGAGCAAAAAGCTTTGTGAAAACACAATGCTGCCTATACAAGGGAAAAGAGTGACAGGTGTCACTCCCAGTTATGGAAGCTGTGACTAGCCCCTCCTGTAGTATTTATATAGGTGAGAATTTATGTGCATGTGCTCAAGATGTATATGATGTGCAGACCTCTATGTACAGGGATACACATAGAAACTGCTATGTACAGAGGAAAAAAAAAGGTATATATTAAAAAAAGGCTCAAGCCTTCCCCAGGTAGCCTTTCCCTGGGCTTCAGCACGCCTTTGTACAGTTCCTCCAGCTGAGGAGCTGGTCAGTGACTTCATGGCTTCTTCCTTAATGATATAATGAACAGATGCTTACAAAATCTAATTGTTACAAAATATATTTATTATGAACTCTGGACTCTGCGTATCTGTTTCTAGTAATCTAAGCTGTTTTAACCTATCTTTTTCTAAAAAGAAAAGGAAGGTGGGCACAAAAATTGTGTCTTTCCTTGTTTAACCTTTTCTGTTTACCACATAAAACCAGTAAGTTAAAATAAGGACATGGAGATATTCTATCCTGGGCCAGTGAAATCCAGTATCCTTTTGTGGATTTTCTGGCTTAAGAAGGTGGCAGTTTGCAGGTCCTTCAGAGAGATTAGCCTCTCTTTAGGAATCACTGAGACAAAATGGTAGAAACAATAGCAGAAAGAATCTCTTTGTTGTGCATCTGGAAGATGATTAAAACATTGATAAATTACTCGAATATTGATTATTTTTTTTAATGTATATATAAAAATACCAGCCAGTTGGTCAAATTCTTGTTGGTTTGTTGGGTTTTTTTTAAAGATTAAATTGCCAGCAGCCAAATTGAGATTAGCTGGAGAATTACTGGCATACAAGATGGGAATCACTGAACCTCCAGAAACAGGTGACTTTTTTTTTGTAAGCAGGGAGACAGACATAAGAATCAAAGCCAACCTCTCTTTACCATTTTCCTTTCCTCTTCTTTTTACCCTTTTGGCTGCTCAGGGTGTTCAAGCACTTGAATACCCTGATCCATCTTCTCTGCATTCATCATGATAGTCTGTGTATTTATGCCTTTAACTGATGATTTTCTGAACTTCTTTCCCTGTATAGGAATATATTCTTTTTCTAGACTCTATGAATCTACCTAGTTGTAGAGTAGGATCCACCAGGTTATGAAATAGTGACTGGAGATAAACTTTTTCACTGTTCATGAATGCCTATATCTGATGCTGCAGTTTTGAATATTTCAGAGTTCAGATGCGAATTTTTATATTCTCAGATTTAACATTAGGACTTATAAGTTTGAAAAGCAAGATCTGTTTGGAAGTCATAAAAGGAATCCTGGAGAGAGGACCCCAAACTAGCCCTACCCTCTGTGGCCTTTGTGCAAAGATTTTGTAGTCGTTCTGGTATTCTGGGTGGAGGACCTCTTCACTTCTCTTTTGGCATTGAGGACACGATGACATTTTTTAGCTTTGGTAACTAATGAACACTGTCTTCTGAAATGCCATAAGATCAAGAAGAGAACTTTCGATGAACTAGATTAATCAGGACTCTATTGTTTTTCCCTTTTCCAGTTCATGGCATATTCTCATGTAGTTCACAGTTTACAGTGCAAGATAAATGGGCAAAATACAATTGTAGGAGATGGAATTTTCTTTCTTCTCTTGACTCATATTTTTTGTGTGTATATTCTCTTTCTATCTTTCCTGATCCTAGGCTTAAAGAGAAATTGAATCTTTCCTGAGGGACTAATGGGAGAAGGAAAATATATTTTCCTTAGAACAAATGTGTGTTCACAGACTTTATTTAAAAAATTTTAGACTGTAATTAAAATTAAAAATTAACTGAAAAATAAATGCAATTTGATTTTCAGGTGGTTCAGACTTCCAGTCAGAACAAGAATTTTGGATGCACTCCATCTCCTTCTGTTGTGTCCCATTCTACACAAATATTTCCTTGACCATCTCATAAACTACTTTTCAGAATGATGGCCAATTATTTTTGGCTTCTCCTTTTCTCTTTTTACTTTCTTTTCTCCTTGGGGTCTTAAAAGACTGTTTTTAAGTTTTGGCATATATAACATGCTTAGAAAATAACATCCATTTGAATAGTAATATAATTTGCACTAATTCTACACTGTTAAATATAATATAGAGTATCGGTATGGTGGAGAAAAAGGACTCTGCTCCATAAGACTCCCTGGCATTTCACTGTCCTTCCCCATCAAAGATTTTCACATCAGTTAGTTCAGCTATCAAAAAAATAGCAAAACAGAGGAATAGTGGTTGACAGGAACATGGAAATTAAAAAGCAACTTCATTGCACAGGTACTTTGCTGTTCTGCTCTTCCTGCAATATGCCTTAGCAAGTCAATGCCTGCAAAAGCAATAGGTCATTCTTAACATTGATCACCTTCCCCTCCTTCTATCACTATTTCAATCTGTAAGATATTTGTCCCAGACTTTACTGGGAGAGCTTCAGGAGACTCCATTTGGAAGGAGCTCAGTGTATTCTCTGTAATTAATACAATTCTGATACCAGATATGACTGGTTTTTATTTGAAAGGAGAATACATTAATTCAACATAATACTTTCTTTTTTTTTTTCACCTTAGGAATGAGGAAAAGACAGACTCTGAGAAGGAAGGGAAAAGGTTCCTGTCCTTGTACCTGCCTTCTGGGGGTGCTCCAAACAACAAGATTCAAAAAACACTCCTAAAAATCCAGCAAGTTCAATTATCTTCCTGTGGTGTTTTCCCTATCCTGGTGACTGGTGGTACATGATATGGTGCCAGAAAGTCATCAGTCTGGCAGCTGGGGTGTTTTTGTTTTGTTTTGCTTTGCTTTGCTTTTCTAACACCGATCCAGTAAATATTTGCTGGGCCATTTGCACCATCTGCCATGCAAATGTTAGTCCAAGGAAGAATGGCAGACAGGGTGGAATATCTATGTTAAAGCTCCATTTAAAGTGGAACTGCTGGTGCCAGTGGCAGGAAACTATGAGAACAAAGAAGCTGGGCAAGAAATACAGAGAAGAAAAGGACATAGCCTCTGCAGCTTTTTTAGAGAATCATCTGTTTCCCACCTGTGATGAAGGTGCAGAGAAAGTGGAAAATGAAAGACTTCCATGTGAGTGGCTTGGCATTAGGAGAGGACAAACTACTTTGACTCAATTAGAAAACAAACTGAGACTTTGACAATATCTGCAACTAAAGATACGAAATTTTGTGGTACAAAACCACTTTGATTTCTGTCTGTTCCTCCTGTGTGCTCAGGGACTGCTGTCTTAGTCAGAAGCTGGAGGAGGTGTGATTTAGAGCCAAGTAGGGATCATCTTGGGATATGAGAGTATTGTTATAAACAAAACACTATGAGATGCACTGACATAATGAAATGCCTGTGTTGATTCAGGCCGAAGAGGAGAACTTGTGATATTCTTATGAGACGTACCTGGGTTTTGGTTGCCTCCCTGAGTCAGCTCCTCATTTAATAGAAGAAAAAGTCATCATGTTTCTGAATACTTTTTCTCTTAATGGAACTAGCTTCCTTTTGAGTTTCTTTGTTACCCACTGGATCATTTCAGATGAACCCTTCCAAAAAAAAAAAAAAAAAAAAAAAAAAAAAAAAAAAAAAAAAAAAAAAAAAAAAAGCAAAGAAAAGAGAGACAAGAAAATGCACCTTCTTTTTGTTTGACTTGTGATACAGAGAAAGGAGAAAAATCCCTGATATTGATTTTCAGGTGACATGTACCTCACCACAGGTCGAGTCAGCACACAGTAAAACTCATGGGTCTGTGTAACACAAAAGAAAACAATAAAAGGTGATTTCCTGGGCATCAGCCACTCACTGTTAGTGTTGCTGCAGCCGTACAAAACCCTGCGTACTCCTGTTGCTTGACCTTCAATAACTATAACAATGACGGGTGGTTATGAAAGCACCAAATTTCACTTTCTTCCATTGTAGCATTCTCCACTGACATTTGGGATGGGAACGATTGCTGTCAGAGAAAATGAGGTGTCAGGATGCTTGGACAAAGCATCAGAGGTATCCACAGTGTTAGGAAATCACATAAACAAACCAAAGATGTCATGACCAGTATACGTTAATGGAAGAATGATTACTTCAACAGGGGAAAATAGCAACAACCCTCAAAACAGAAAGTGTCTTTCTTCTTTGGCAAAGTGATGAAATGATTACTGGTGTTGTTCCTATTAGTGATTCCTGATTATATATTTCCAGCTAATATCTGACACAGTTTTTCAGCCAGTTACTATTTCTAGTCGTTTTTCTTCACTGTGACGAAACCAGAAGGCTACCTCTCTGCAAGAAAATGCAAAATACCAACCTTCTGCCTCAGCTCAAGTCATGATAACAGTTCACAAAGGGACACCAATGAGCTATGTCTTTTGATGTTTCAGTGAAAAGTAAACCCAAAACCAACTAATCCTTCCTACTGGAAGAAAATATAGCAAATTAGAATTTGGAAAGCCAGGGCTGAATGAACTTATTTACTTTTATTGTATAAACAATAACATTGTTTTTCATGTGCCTGATTGCATTGAAGTTGATAATTCTCCTTTTGTGTGCACATGACAGTGAGAGAGAGGTTTAATTTTTTCTTTCCCATCCCCTGTCTCGGTGAATTCACTGGCACTCTCAAATCTGCAAAATGCAAATTATACTGTCAAAAGGGAAGTCAGGACAGCATTTCTTGCTTTCAGACTTCCTTTGCTGCTGTGTAGATTATGCTTGCCTGTTTTGGAATGGGGAGTGTTGTACACTGTATCAGTGATGGAGTGGCGGTTGTGGATTTGCAAAAAGACAGTGATGTGAATGAATCTGAAACTGCCATCTTTTTATTGTTTAGTAAGACAAAAGGTAATTTTTAACTCAGTCCCATGTGTCATTCACATGTGTTCAGCATTCTCTGCAGCACCATCCATCTGCCACCTTCACCCAGCCTGAGGACTGGGAAGCCCACGTCTGCAAATGGAAAGGATACATTAAAAATAATGAATACTTGTTTGGTAGTATACCACAGCAATTTTTTTTTTTTTCACTGATGTGTATGTGCAGGCTTGTTTATTTCAGTTGAATTTTGTTTCTGTTGTTTAACCTCCATAATAGATAGGGCATAATAGGTATAGATATATTATAGATGTAATGATTATCACAGACATTGAAGAAGGTCAGTGCTCAGCTGTTTACAATTTTCATTCCAAATGATGCTTTTTACCTTGTTGATTTAGTGGGCTTATACTGTACTCAGTTCTTTGGATCTTGCTACAAGAAGGATGCATCTTCCTTTCCTTTCAAGTTGATTGACAGTCACTTCCAAGCAGGAGATAGCAGCTGCAGCAAACTCACATTCTTGTCTTCCTTGTTTGCCCCAAGTGAGATGAAACTATATAAAGGGAGTTTATTCTCTGAGATCACTAGCACTGAGACTTGGACCACTCTTCTCTTGTGTGCCAGAGGACTGCCAACCCTGACATTTTCAGAGACAAAATTTCAAATGCTTTTCTGAAAGGAATTTAAAATTTTGGAAAGATGAAAAATATTTCTGAAAGTACCTTTATAATGACCAGATCTAGCAAAATTACTTTCATAAAAGCAATATTGCTGTGTTACAATTTGCAGTGTCACTGCTACTGGGACACTATAGAGGTATGCAGTGCTTTAAAGGGCCTGCATAGTTTAGTGGTTCACGTGTGTTTTATTTCTCAGAGCAATTGTAATTACCTGTTTCCTGGGAGAAAGGAGAAATTTACTGTACTGTATTAAGCACTAAATATAATATGTAATTGTGTTTAAATATAAACTCTTTTTTTTTTTTTTAACAGGTCATAGTTTTAATAACAAATAATGTCTGGACATCAGGACTGAACTTATGAAATTCTAAGGCATGCCTTGACCCACAAAATCTGTTAGTTTGCAGTGCCTGCACATGCCTGTTTTTAATTTCCTAGCTCTTTTTGAATATCTAAGCTGGGCATGAACTGAACAGTACATGATATCAATTGCAGATCCCCCCAAGGTTACAAAACATCAAAGTATTCAAACATGTCAAGTGAGATCTGTAGCAGGACAGACAGCATTGTGGGGATCAGGTAGGGGTGTTCAGCATTTGTTCTGTGCCTGTGCCACTTGTGCGTGCTGGTTTTGCCTTTCAGAAAGATGGACCTCAGCACAGCTTTGTTTAACACAGACTCCAACATTTATATTCTCCAGGTATGTTCTCACTCTCTGCAGTCATCATCCTGGGGCTTGAAAAAGATCACTCTTACTACCATTATTAACAATGGAAGTAGCTGAGGATGCAGCAAGGTTTCTCCTGTTCAGAGAGTACATGCTATCCATCATCATCATGGATCACTTTTCCAAGAGCCGTGCTTTCTACTTAGAAGGTAGAAAGAGAGAACTGCATGACTTCTGGCTCTGTTACCGCAGAGAGGAAATTCAGGGTCTGGGACTGATGGGACTTTTGAGATGGCGTGCCAATACAAAGGAAGAGTCTTGACCAAGAATGAAGTCATCAGGAAGTAAGTTAACTGAGTTAGGTTAAACAGCAGTGTTTCTCAGACTATTCTGTTTCCTGATGTCAATCAAGCATGATTAATCTGTATATAAGTATTATAAATATAAGGGAAGATAAGGATACATGGGTTGCACCTAGCTGAAATTTTTTTCAGGAATCTCTGAGAAATAAGTCCTTTTTCTAGTGGTTGGAGGGTTTTTTTTGCTTGAAAGTCAATTTTCATTCATGCCTCAGAAGATGGAGGAAGGTGAATAAGATAATTTTTGACATATTTTCTTTTATTCAGTATTTTTACCTTGATTGAATCTAGTCAGTGAGCACGCCACAGGTGACTCAGAGGATGACTGTATGGAAATGGATGCTGTTGCTGGGAGGAAGTTTTTCTGAAGCAGGAGAATGGTAGCCTCAGGTAAGTACAACTACTCATATCCTGGTGTCTCGGAAGCTCTGGACTTCAGTCCAATACATACTGCAACCTGCAAGGCAGATTATTTAGCAACTGAAGGAATTTGTTAGAATATGGCAATGATGACATTTGTATTGGCATCTGTCTAGCAGCAAATATTTTAGTTTCATGCTAAGCATGATTGAGCCAAACAGGAATTGATTATAAACCCAAGTCAATATTTTGCTGGCAAAAGTATAGTATTCAGTGAGAAAAAAATGGCTGCTTTTCCATGAAACTTATTGTAATATATTATCAATGCAAAGATGATCAGATAAAAACTGCAACTAGGCAAGCTGTCAAAAACTCGGCGTGAATCAAAAAATTATGAAACACTATTGAGTTTAAACAATCCTATTATAGATCCCAGCAATCATTTTTGCTGCAGAATGCTCCTTAGATTATTTTACTGTTGAGACATTAGTATACAAGGATTTAGAGCTTTGAAGCTTCCCCGTCACTCTCTCATTCCCTCTCTTCTTTTGGAATAGCATAAAATTAAAAATGAAATTTACACAGTAAATTATTTAGCTTCAATTCACATTCGAATTGAATAAGAACAATAGAGTTTAAAATAATGACAGTACTTTTTCCTTTATGGATTGTATTTTGCTGACTTACATGAAAAATTACTGCTATTACATTCAACCAGAATAAATTGCTATATGAAATCTGTAAACTTAATTTGTGCATGCATTCAACCACTAGCTGCAGACATGGTGCTTTCAGGAAAGAAAATAACCCTGGTGAAATGCTTCTCTGCCTATAGATTTTCTCTGCTTGCGAATGTTTTAAATTTTTATTATCTGTGTCATTCTTAAACATGAGATCCATTCTTCCTGAATGCTGGGCAGTGGCATTAGGTGGATACATTCTGAAATGGGCACCTATAACTATCCGTATCTCTGAGTGTCTATCCCTTTTCGTACAGGGATTTCTAAAGTGCCTACATCACTCTTGCATTTAAGCTTCATTTTTCTTGGAGATAGCTTAAAGCAAGGGATGTCTTGAAACATCAGCTCTTCTAGTAGATTTCATCTTTGTCTGTCTCACTTAGGAGTAGGCAATTTTTGTTCCCTAAAAGTAAGGTCAGCCCTGAAGGTTTGCTAGTTTAAAGCAATGTCATTCTGAAATAGGGAAAAAACTTCCCTCTCTTTCTTGACACAGGTATCTCAGAGCAGAACATGAGCTTACCGGGTCTTGTCAATCGTAGATGCTGCAATATAACTGCCATAAACACATAGAAGGGGTAAGGTGTTACATGTACTTTCCTCTGCTGGGTTTTTTTGTCAGACTGACATCTCTTTCTATTTTTGTATTCATAAATTATTTTTTTCTAAGTGATGAGATAGATGCTTTGTAATAATTAACTTTCAACATAGGGGGAAAGGTGTTCAGAAGGGACCTGGAAGATCTTTCTTTTAAGCAGCAGTTCTCCAAAAGCCGAGGCAGAGCATCATGGTAGCGAGCAGGCAGGCAGAGGCAAGGCTCTGGGGGGTGCAGCAGAGTTCCCATACAAAGTGCAGGAAGCCACCTTGGCATGGTGCTGAGAGTGAACCTATGTCCCAGCTTCCCCAGCTGGCTGGCTAGCCATCCCCAGCACCACACTAGACATGGGCTCCCAGCATCTCACCCCAGGTTAACGCAGATGCTGTAGGCTCAAACTGCACACAGAGCTCATCAGCATTTGCCCACCCTCCACAGCGCAGACAACCTTGTGTTGTCATTTTAGGAACGTGGGGAAAATGAAGACTCTTTGTAGGCATTTGAATAATTGGTAATCTTAAAATGAAATAGATTAGGTTTTTCCTCAGTTACCAACTCACCTAAAGTCTGAATGCCAGAGCAGCTTTCATCTGCTCTGCTCACAGTCGTAATGTGGTGAAATCACAGTTGATACCATGACCCATGAATTGTTATTTTTAACTTGACATTTCTTTCACGTCAATGCAGATGTTTTGAGAAATAGGAAATAAATGAAATTACTGGGTTCGTTTGAACTAACAGTCTATTGTCAGGTTTATCATGTTACAGTGGTAATAGCCATTGCCTTAAGTGATTTTTAATGGATAACAGTACACATCAAGTTATGATCTTGTCAGATGCAAAACCTAACCAGGGTTAAGTTTCATCAATATTTGAATATAAAACCAAAGAAAATCCTGAGGGCTAAAAAAAGCTTTGAGAACAACAGATTATTAGGAAAAGATAGTAATAACAGAAAAACTTATTACTGTTAATTAAAATAAATTGACCATACTGTTTTCAAAAAATTAATGTGATTACAGATATTTATGCAAAATATGAATTATTACTTTGTAATTAAGAACAGAAATTTGATAAACACAGTCACAATTACTTCATTTATGTATATATGTGTGTGTGTGTATATACATACGTACATGATCAGCTTCATATTTTGCAGTCTGACATTTGCCAGGTGAAAATGTCACAATGGAATTATACACATGCACATCAAGAAGAGCCAAGTTCTCCTGTTTTGACATCACATCGAATCTAACATGTAACTAGTAGTTTAAGATCAACAGTATAAAATTTTATTGTGATACAATCCAACAAGGCAGTTGGTTCCTGGATCGCATTATGCTAGAATCTGGCAAGCATAAAAAAAACCTTGTCCCTAGATTTACCAGTCAGACAGAGTCAAAGGGACTGGAAATAGACTGTGCAAACAAAGAAATAAGAAGGGTAGTTGATTTCTGCTAATTTACATGAATTACAATTTCAATCATTTTATCTAGGCTGAATAAAGGCAGGAGAGTAAGGGCAGCCACAAAGGAGGAGTCATAGTGCATGGCATTCAGTTTAAGATACCTAAATTTAGGTGGCTACACGAGTGTCCTCATCTGCTGTTCTTGCCTAAGCTTCTACTGTGTTCGGTGGAGATTTAGCTGAGACAGGGGAATCAAAAGAGCTGTTCAGCTCACATACCTAGTGGTTTATCAGCCAGATTGCTCCCAGAGAGAATGCTAAGGGCATGGAAAGGAACCTACTCCTGCACTATAAGGGATCTATTCTTCCAGTAAACCGTTATATAGAGTATTGTTATCACCTTTCTACCTGGATGTATTGCTTCATAACAATTAATGCTCTTAATTTACCTTAATTCTTAGTTGAGGTAATGTCTGTATGAGGGCATGGCATGGTTGCAGAATCATAGGCCTTCCTCTCCCCCTGTGAGATGAAAGAGATCCAGCTTAGCAACATGAATCTTCCCCAGCTCTTCCAAAGTACAACTGTTAATTTCTGTTTTGAATATAACTGCTCTTTTTTTTTTTTTATTTGACCTATATGTTGTCATATTTGGACTGCTCCATACATATAAACTTAAACAGGTTTTTTATTTGCACTTCCAAAAACACCCTTTGCTCTCAGCACCTGAACCCAGCACCCGTGCTGATCGAGTGAGCAGAAAACAATCTCCTGGAGTCATTTTAAGAACCTTTCTCTAAGTGATGTTGCACCAGTTAGCTAATGATGCATGAAAACAACATAAAACTGGAAATGCTCTTACGAATGTTTCTGTGTAATTCCCAGCATTAGGATGTCAGCTCTTTGGGCTTGAACTTTTTGAGTGCATAGTATAGTTTACTTGTATCACTTGATGCTCAGGTGTGAGTCATCTCCTTTCTGCACAGTGGGTGGCATTAAAGCCATGGTAGGATTGTAGTTGTTGGCTTTCTCAGATGCAGTTTCAGGATCATGAATCAGATTTTAATCAGAGCAGAAGAGTAGTTTCATGGCCAGAGCTATCTTCTAACATTTGAGCTTAATCCTGGTTCTCTCCATTTTTTACCTGTGTTGCAGATAGAATCAATTTTTCCACAAATGTTTTTTCCACACAAGCATGCCACCAACCACACCGGAACTGTGTTGTAATTTCTGGAATGATCCTGCTATGCTTGCTCTCTCCTTCCCCACTCTTTTCCCATCTATCCTATTTGGCTGTTCTCTGCAGCTCTGGGCTGTAGAAGGAGCATACCATGGGACTTAGGAGTAGAGTTTTCAGCTCATTAGCATCTCAGCCAGTAAAGCATTTGATTCTGCAGAGGCATGTCAAAGATCTTGTCTGCATTAATATCTTTTTGTCTATTTATGATGTTGACCAGTCCATTACATGATCAGTTATAAGACCTACCAGCTGCATTTGAAGCCCCAGTACTTTACAAACCTTCAAAATTCTTCCAGTGTGGATAGTGACCCATTATCTGAAATGAGCTCATTGCAAATACAGTGTTTGGTGACTGACACCTCAGTGTGATTCACTAGATGCTAGCTAATGTGTTGCTTACTTCTGTTAGTTTCGAAAGAACAACTCTAATAATCAATTATCAGCAGGCGGTGGTTTCCTCCATGTTCAAATACATCAATTGCCAGTTGCTGCCAAGCTCTGCTGGGAGCATCACAAATGACCATAGCCTCCCAGGGATTCTGTCTCTGGTACTTTGCACAGTGGCAATGATTTCTGACCAGTTTTCTTTTCTGTGTATTCATGTTGGCCCAATAAAGTCTGCTTGTTGCCCAGCCTTTTGCATAACGTCATCTCAAGCGTCCTCATGAATCTTTTCAGACTCGGTGCATTTTAATTGGAGTCTCTGTTTTCCCCTCTTTCTGCACTTGCTCTTTCTTTCAGTCACCTCTGGGTTTTTTCCATTCTGAAAGTCTCCGGTAGTCAAGGGAACTAGTTTCTGTGCAGCCCAGTGTGAGCTTATTATTTCTTTTAAAGGACTCACTGCATTGTCACTCTTAGTTTCTCCATTTTCCATCTCCCATGTTTTGCAGATCTGGTAACTGCTACAGCAGTGTGTGTGTGTGCTTGTTCTTCCAAATACTTTTCTTTAGCTTTTTGCCTCATTTTGTTGTGTTCTGCATTTTGACCTTCTTTGAAATTCCTCAGTTTTCTATTTTTTGTTTGAGGTGTACTTTTGTATTTCAAGCACTAGATGGAAATCATTGTGGCACAAAAGACAAAGTTTTGTCAAGCATCTCCCTTTATTCATATTACGTAATATAAGAGCAGCCAGCCAGAGTTAAGAAGAAAGTGTATCCAGCCCAGTGCCTTACCCCTGGCAATGGCTAACAGAAGATCCCAAAAGATGAGTTTGAAAAGCTGTTGGCCATCTGTGATAATACTAAAATATTCTCCAAGCATTCTACAAGTTACAAGACAGTGGTTTCATAAACCAATACAGTGGTTTCGTGAACCAATACATCGAGGATTTGGTTATATGTTTTTTGTTTTTTTTTCATTTAATTGCCCTCAAAATAGTTTTATTCTCTTAATTGGGCAGGTCACTTTTAGAATTTATGTAAGTGTTTATAGAAACCCCCAGCTATCCGAAGCCAGAAATTCTGCAACTAAAGTAATAGCTGTGTGAAAAGCAACTTCCTTTAATTTTGGTTCTATGAACATACCACCCCTGAGTGCCTCTTCATGCTCTCTTATTCTTATACAAGAACAGATCATAAGTTCTTTCCCAAGAGTCTTTCCCTGGCCTTCACAATTTTATAATCTTCTGCCTCCCTCCCTCACTGCTTTCTGAAGCATCATGTTGTTTTCTGGCTTGTTCTGTGTTCTTTTCCTTATGGTTCTTTATGTTGGCAATTTGTTTTTTTGATCATAACTCTACCTTACTAATATTTTCAAGGAATTTTCTACTTATCCATTAGAAGCCCAAGATCTTTGTCCTGAAGGGTAGTATCAGACAATATTGGACAATTATGTATCAGAAGTTTTTCCTCATTGTACATTTCTCTACATTGAGTTCTGATGCCCAGTTATTCAGTTTTAAGAGGTCCTTATACTGCTTTCCACTGTTGGTCTTCAACTTTCCTACCCTGAATAACCCAGTATTCTCAGGAAACTTCGACACTTCACTGCCCACACACTGTTTCACAGCATTTAAGAGTATCTTAAACAACATGAGTTCCAGCATGGTCCCTGTGGGACTCCATTGGTGACCTCCCTCCTCTGTGAAAATTGGCCATTTACTCTTACCCTTTATTCCAATTGTTTAATCAATTGTTTATTCATGCAACAATCTTCCTTTTTATCCCATACCCATTTAGATACTTTAAGAACTTCTGTGGAAGAACCTTGCTGAATGACTTATGGAAATCTATGTATCAGCCAGATTTCTTTTATCCACATGAATGAAATTAGCAGTTTTTAAAGTGTGAATAATCTGACCTATTTTCCAGTCACCTACATTAGGATAAAACGAAGTTACCCTTGGAGAGCTTATTCACTCCATTGACTTGAGAGGGAATCTAGACATGCAGCCGTTGGCTTCAGTGAGTTTTCCACTAGCTACCACAGCTATCCCTGCTTTTCTGTATAAAATTAATAAGGACATATGTCTACAAATTCCTGACCCACAGATCATTTATCCACTGCTGTCCCACAGAATTAATCTCTTCCCTCCAAGACCAGTTTTCTGAAATAGCTCCTACTCCAAAAACAAGTTTCTGAAAAAGCTCTTTCTCCAGAGTTTATCCGTTTTTTCCACTTGGTACCCAAATTGTGTCATTTTTCTGACACTATGCATTACTTTCCATTGAATGCTCACCAAAATGGAGAATTCCAAGGAGGTGTCATTGTTTGCCATGCCCCATACAGCCACTCACTCTCTACCCCAATTCAGTGAGATGACGGAGAGAATAGGATGGGTGTAAGAGAAAAAACTCATGGGCTGAGATAAAGACAGTTTAATAAGTAAAGCAAAAGCCAAGGTGCTCAAGAAAAGGAATGCAAGAAATTAATGCACCACTTCAGCCATCACAGGAAAACAGGGCTCTGTAACTTGGGAAGACAAATGCCATCATTCCAAAATTCTCCCCCCTTCCTGCTTCTTCTCCCAACTTTATATACTGAGCATGGTGCAATATGGCATGGAATATCCCTTTGGTTAGTGTGGTCAGCTGTCCCAGCTGTGTCCTCTCCCAGGTTCTTGAACACCCCCAGCTTACTTGCTGGTGGTGTGTTGTGAGAAGCATGAAAGTCTTTGTGCATGTGCTGCCCAGCTTTAACTGAAACATCTCTGTATTATCAACACTGGTTTCAGCACAAATCTAGAACAGCCAAAACCAGCATAGCAGGACAGGAAAAACTACTAGAGAAATGTTAATAGGGCTTTTAAAGACTGAATTCACTCTTATCAGCTCAGATCCTTACACCTGAGCAGAGAAGAAGCAGCAGTATCCCAAGATACTTCCTTTATGCCCCTGAGAGATCGCATCTGGCAACTTGTCACATAACAAGTTGTCTAAACACATACACTTCCCATTACTTAATGCTTATTTTAAAAACTGTAGGCCTTGGTTTTACACTATTTTTGGTTTCTCTAGCTTGTCTTTTTTCCGCATAGATTGATATTCTTTCAGATTGACCCTTTTCCATGAATGAAAGCTACAGATATACATGTTCAATGTCTAACTTAAATATTTCATCTTCTCACATAGCCTGAGAGAAATATTGATATATTTGTCAGATATTCTTATTGTACAGTGAAATAACTATTCATTTAATTAATTACATTACTATAACAATCTACTACAGGCAATTTAACCTTGTGAACATTTTTTCTATAGATATTTGAGTTTCTTTATTCAAAGGTTTCAAATGGTTGTTGGAAATAACCCAATCGATTTTCCTTTATGTTAATGATATTAATTATTAGAACTCAGATAGCTATATTTCTCTGTCTGTATCATCTTAGCATAGCAATTCAGATCTATGGCACAGTTTGGTTGGCTGCATTTCTACTGATAAAGAATTTGTGTGGGACAGCTTCTTTGTCATTCTGGTCCATTCTTTTGTGTTTCCATTTTCCTAGTCATTCCTGCTTATTTACATCTTTTCCTTAAGCTGCTGAGTTTATTATTTACTATGATTAATTCTGAAGTATTTTATTTTGTTTCTCAGATTATATAGCAGCACTTATTTCAAAAGCTTACTGATAGTTTGTGATTAGAACATTTTAGTCTGAATGAGTTCAAAGTCTATTCTAAGGCAACTACTACAGCTGTCCTATAATTCCATAGCTAATTAAATTAAATCTTTGAATGCCCTATCTCTAGACTTAACTATCAGACCACTTTAGAAATATGAATATTTTAGGGGGTTGAAATTAGATGATTTAAAGTAATGTATCTGGGGATTTTATTATGCTTCCTTTGAAATTACATAACATTATTTAATTCCACATTAATATGTCTAGCAGCAAGTCCCTCAGTATTCCTGACTTGTTCATCACAAGCCCTCGTTCTAACATCTGTCTTCTGTTGCTTTTGCCCATGCTTCCAGACCAGATCCATCAAAGGTCACTTATTTTTGGCCTTGGCCTTGCTCTCTTTTATGGTGATATTTCTCCGTCGCGTGTTTGCATTGGACTGCTGAGACATCTCTTCTGCTTTTGAGCCTTAGCAATGTCTGTGGAGCCCAGGTCTTCTACCAAGGCGTGTTTGGCCTGGGGGCCTCCTTGATGAAACAGACATCAGTACAGCCCTCCAGCCTCCAGTAGTAGGGCCCTTTCTTTATGACCGTCAACCCTGCAGTCATCCCCTGGGGTACCTGTCGTTTTCTGTTGTTTCCCACGTGCACGGAACATGATGCAAAGTCCCACCACATTGCCTCAGCCTCAGGTGGTGGTTCCCCAGAGCAGGAACAGCTCCCACAAATGGAAGGGCCACATTGGCCTAGATGTGTACAAACACACCCCATCTCATGGCATTGATGCTTTTTTGACAAAGCAGGCAAAGGCTGGAGGAAATGGTAGCTGGTTGCTGCCATGTGTGTCATGGCAGAAGAGGGATCATGGAAAGATGGACCTACTTCCCCTCTGTTCCAGAGGAAGTATGTGGCAGAGTGGGGAGATAAACCCAGATCTCCCAAATGCCCAACAATGCCTTGGCTGTAAGACTGAATGTCTCCACTGTGATGATGAATGGCTTTTCAGATGAGTTGCAAAGCAGTCAGCTTGCTCCTCTGCAGCCATTAAAGATCCCAAGATTGCTTTTCATAAGCTTCCAGTAGTGTTACTTAACTGAGTGTCCTGGCTGCAGTCCAACCTGGTTTACTGTAGGCCACATCTCCCGACTTCCATCATTTCAGCTGTGTAACGTAAATCATGCTTACATCTCACTCAGCACTGCTAATGTGCTAAAGAGTTACAAAGGCTTGTTTCATAGCCACTGTAAGGCCATGAAGGGAAGCAATCATTTTATACAAATGCCATATGCAAAGTATAGTCTGTCTGTCTGTTTGCATTTCTTTTCATTGTGTTTACTATCATTATTGTTATCATGTCTGTTCATACATAACTGCATGGACTAAGGAGCTCTGTGAAATGTCAGTCTTTCACCCTGGACTTGAAACTGATTATATACACAGACGTCAAGGTCATGTTTCAGTAACATTTATTTTGGAAACTCTACACACAGACAGAGATAAATAAATGTGATTGTTTTTCTGATTCTTAGGCAGAGTCCTTACAAATTCCTGTGCACCTCTTGAGAATTTTCTTTTCATTTTCTTATTAAAGCAGCCATAAGGTCAAATTAATCTGCCTTTTCTGCTGGATGGTCCTCTCCAGACAAGACGTGCCAACATTAATGAAACACATGTGATCCTGGTGCATTCATATCCAGTAGTTCTGTTCTTCAGTTTCCTAGGTTCAACTGGCCTGTCTAATCACAAGACAAGTCCATATGGTCAAATACCTTCATTTTTCCATTCTTTGCTACTGGGTCAAGGCTGTGTTTTCGACACTACTCTTCTTTGGGAAGATGGTGCAGGAAACAAAACCCAACATATTACAACCACCTTAGGCCAGCACTGACCAACTGATTGCAACATGGGTTCTAACCCCAGAACATGTAAGCTCTGCATTTGTTTGTAGCTTTGTTTTAAAGTACATCATGGTCATTTTATGAAAGTATTGACTTCATCTGGCAGTTTTGCAGCTCTTAAGCACAAGGAAGATATTCATCAGCCTTCTTAAGAAGCTTTGCCCATATTCCAGACAGTGACTTTTGCCTTCCTCTGCTTAAAATAGCATTCATGTTCAACTTCAGTTTCCTTCATGGATTTTTTCCCTGTTCTATTTTTATGAACTGATTTCAAAGCCAGGATAGCTCTTTTTCAGACATTAGATAGGGCAAAAATCCTGAAAGCACAAGACAATCAGTCGACTTCAGTTGTTTGCCTTCTTTTCAGCTGAGACTGTATAGTATGTCAACACCAGCTTTGACTGTAAAGCCCTCTGCATGTTGAGCTGATTTAGATTATCTGGTTTTATGTCCTTCATTCATCATTCATAATCCATTATACCATTGTTGTACGATATGACTACAATAACACCTAAGACTTGTTTGGAATATTAATTTTTCTTGAGAGTTATTTCTTTTCTGGGACAAAGGTTTGGAAACTTTTCTGCATAAGAAGTAGTTAGTTATTTTTTTCTTATTATCCTATTCCAAATGTATTTCTTACATTAGCTAGAAGTGTGAGTTAATAACTGAGACTCTCAATAGGTCTTTTAACTTTCTAAAACCCTGACAAAGGTACCATGGCATTGACACTCTGCCTTTTTGTTACATATCCGCAAAAAAAATTCTAAAAATATCCATTCCTGTTAAATGAAATCCAACATTTGTTATATATGCTCACAGAAATGTACTCTATAAATTGCAATATATAACCAACTTGAAAAAAATTAAATTCATTAGTACTACGTACACTAGATTATCAAAGCTTGATTTAAAAATCAAAGCTTCATTTAAAAAAAAAAAAAAACAAGAAAAAAAAAAAAAAACCACTAAAAAGAAAGGCCCAGGAAACCAAAACGTAAATTCCCCTTGTCATGTTCCTGTGTTATTGGCAGATGCCCCAGGCAACTCCACTATCTCTGTCTCGGAAGGTGAAACTATTACCCTAGAGCACGGTGTCTGAAGATCTCTCAGGGCTCAGAAAAACTCCAGGGCAGCAGACCTGTTTTACAGGGATGTAGGATGAGGAGGGCGAGGATTTTCAAATCTCACCACCTGCAGTTCTCTTTTATTGGAAACCTGAACACTTGGGTGTATGTTTCAGTTTCAGTACTTTCTCCCAGTGGCCAAAGGGTATAATGAACATTTCAGGAGTGCTGACACAACTAGCTCTGTCTGTCCTTTTGTGCTGTTTGTCCTCTCAGCAGAACAAGCCACGATGAAAGCCAGGGATGTATATGGGCCCTTGTGCCAAGTAATGGCAACAATTTGCACTTAACACCATATTTCTTCCATCTGCTCTTTATACTCTATCCTTCCAGAGAATATGGATCTACTTTCTTCAATTCATATGCAGTAATTTGTGATGACACCAGATAACATGGAAGAGGGGGAAACAACCTTGACCCTACCTCAGAACTCTGGATCCTGCCTAGCAACAGCATCCACCGATGTGCTGGTCATGTGCTCTTCCTCCCCTTGCTGGAAGAACAAATGTTAATATTCTTCACGTGTGACTCCAGAAACTGAATAATAGGATCTGACCCGACCATAAATGCTGGGATCACAAAGTCTCAGGAGTTTAGTTGCTAGCATAATGCATCATTACGCTGCTGAACCAAACTCCTTGCTTGCTGTTTGCAGCCACATTAAATATGAATAAGAGAACTAAACAAACCACTGAAAAATAGACTAATTAAAATGTGCAACGAGATAGGCCTATGGCTTTTAGTGCTTTTAATTCCCCATGAAAAAAATAAAAGCGTATTCTCTTTCCTTCTTTTTCATGACATTTTTTCCCACACAGAAAGGCTAAAAGCAGCTGGTGTTGGCTTGCTGTTAACAAAGGATTTTTGCCTGTGAATTTGCCTGTGAATGACTTTACAGGGTTAAGCAAAGCATCTGCAGATCAAAACAAGACTTAAAACAACAGTGAATATGATCAAACTTCATTTGTTTGCCCACTGATCTCCCCTGCAGAATAACCCCCACTGCCTGGAGAGATCCTTTCCTCTCTGGCCTGGAAAAGGAGGGGAGTCAGGGACACAGAAGACACAGCAAGGCACATCAGGGCACACTGCCACTGTGCCAGGTCCTCTTCCCTGTCCAGACAAAGACTATGCTCAGTTGTAAGCACGTCCTTGGGGAGTCAGCATTACTACTCACTGGCTGAAATATAAGCAGGTGCCTAAGTGCTGTGTAAGCTAAGGTCTAATTGGGAGTTCTTCTCTTCTGTATGAAGTGTTTGCTTTACAAGTTTTACAAAATTAATAAGTGACATACTCCATAAGCAGCACTTGCAGTATTTTAGTTTTCAGTGTTCCTTCTCACTTGAAGAATCTGTAAAACAACTTTCTTCAGCTCTAGTCATCTGCACTTGTCCCTAAAGGAGAAGTATCTATTAAATTTTTTATGATGTATAAACAAGTACATTTCCTTTAAAAATGACAACGTTTTCACAAACAATGGCCCAGTCCCTGGATTTAGCTCCAGAGAGGTATTTCATGGAAAACACCTTCCAGTCACTCTGCTTCTGATTACAGTAGCAGATCTGAAAAATGGCCACTTGCCACATAGGCCTCCAAGCACTTGTAATCCCCCTTCTCCCAAATCAAATGCATTTGAATTTCTTTCCCTCATAGAATCGAGGAGCTTTTTTTTTGAGAGTGAGAAAAAACACGTATTCTGGAAAATGAGCAGCTGAATATTTCCCTCTGGATTTGAGTTGATAAATATTAAAGGACGGCAGCAGTTCTTATTTGCAGAGAAGAAAAAGACACTACTCCAATCTCCTGAGCCATATTGGAAAGTTTATTTTATTTAGCAAAGATGAAAATTGTTCTGGAGACATCAACGCTTTGATAGCCCTGAAGCATTTTGGCACCCTCCAATCACAGGAATTGAATCAAGAGAGACTGCCCTATTGCTATGCTCGCTGCCTGTCCTGACAGGTGTATCAGGGAACGTTCGCCAAGAAGGCGGAGAATGGTGCATTTCAGATGAGCCAGTGGGTGCCATTTGGCCAGAAAAGTAGCTGGATGATAATAATATGTAAAAACACAAGCAAAACATAACCTTGTGTGAAGCTCTGAATGCTGGGTTTATTCTTGCAGTCTGCAGCTTCTTGAAAATATTAGAACTAGGCAATATATTTTAAATCACATCAACAACCATTTTCAGAAAAGGACACATTGTCTAGGACTTGCAGCTCACCAATCACATAATGTGAAACAGTCCACAAACATTCAAACCAAAACCCTCTTTTGGTCTTCCATCAAATGTACAATATTTTGAAACTCTCTTGTGACTGTGTTTCTAAAAATAGACTTTAGGCTACCAGCATAGAGTAGTCTGCTAACCTTTTCAAGTGTTTGCAAATGACAAAATTGTTCCCATTGTAATTAATGGCATTACGTTGAGGAATACTGAGGAAATGTACCTAAAGGCTCTGACAATAATTTTGTTACTAATATATTCCCCTGGTCTGCCTTTGAACTCTGTCATTCCTTGCCTTGCAGCTGTGTTTAATGAGTGGTGAGATTATTCAAATGAGCCCAGAGCAGAATATTGTTTTCTTAGTTCCTAGATCTTGAGAAGACATCTCCTGCCACAGTCAGTAGGTAAAACCTAAATCATAATATCTTAACATTGAATTCAATTTTATGCTTAAGGGTTTGTAAATACCTCAGTACCCTATAAATATAATTGTGCTTGGTTGTGATGGAGCTGATCTCTACTTACAGCAGCTGCCAATGAGCCAGCAATAAAACAAAGGAAAGAACAGTTCAGCCTGTCACTGATGAGTGAGAAGCCAAATGTGACTGTACTTATGCCATGGCATACAGGCTTCTGCAAGTATATTGCAAAGAGAGCTTACAGGACGCTCAGACGGTGCAGATTTGTATATGGGAGATTGTTGCCATCTGTTGTTTCCCATTCTTAACCACTGGGTTTTATCCCTAGGAGAGAAAAGAGAGACAGAAAGAAATTTAATTCTGTCTAAAGATAAATGGTAAAAGGCATTTTCCAGCATGGAAAAAAAATTAATAAGGTCCAATTTAAAACCGATAAATAGTCAATTCAGTATGGTGAGATTAAGGATTTTTACTAAGGAATTTACAGAGAGATAAGCATCTCATGAATAAATAAATTCAACTGCAGCACACAGCGTATTTATTGATTCACAACCCATTTGTTTGAGAGTTTGTCCCTGAGGAGCAGAAGGTACCCTATTATTATTGATAATATAAGAGTTACAGTTACACTCAGAAACGACAAACTACATTTAAATGATGTCTTGGGGTTAAAACAAGAACCCACCAAAGCCAGGAAATTCAAAGTTAAGTCTGACACTATGTCAGACTGCATGGTGTCAGGAAAAATGACAGTCGTGTCTTTGCATATCTTGGCTTCTGTGGTTTATATCTCAATTTTAATGGCATAGAAGTGGCATATCATTTCCTTCTAAATTCATTTTTGTTTTACTTTACCATAAATAAAAAGGAATAGGCAGAACTGAATGTGGAAAGAGGCCACAACAGCTCTCCTATCACCTGTCTGCGATAGAAAGGACTCTGTATTACTTGTTTAAAGACCTACTTTCTAAATTGATTATTATTTATTAGTTGCATGTTTACCTGGTTAAACAATTAACTGATAGCTTTTTTCCAGACATATATAAGGACAAAATACCTGGTCAAGTAGCTTAAAGAAAGGACTGGCAACAGAAAAATAAGGCTGGTAGGTAGATCAGCAAATTCATGTGACTGTGGGTAGTGCTGGGACTTAAAACTTTTTCGAAGACAGAAGACTTTTTTCCCAGTTATCCCTGTTACTAACAACTTTTGGGGGAGAACACCTTGAAAATAACACCCACAATGCTGGAGGCTCAAATTGTCATATCATTCTCTATCTTGAGCAGAAGCTGCTGGTACTCCTGGGTCCAGTTTGCTGCTATATGAAGTCAGGGCAGCTGAACTTTTTCATATTGTCTTCACTGGGGAACACATTACACTCACTTGGTGGAGATCTTACAGGAGATCTTGCGAGAGACTTTTAATCTTTTCATAATCCACATCCTTGAAGGAACAGGAAGATATTCTAATTGTATACTTAGCTAGCAGTGCTGTATGTGTAATTTCCTTGTAGGAAAAGGTTTAGCTAATACAATGCTTTCACAGGTAGAGGAAAAAACACATTTGCCTTTACTGTGCCCTGGAAGCAATTCATGAAGCTTAAATTATAACTGGTAGGAATAAACTATGTTTCTAGTCCTCTTTATTTTTGTAGCTGACAGAGGTATCCCAGGTTACACAAACTTTTACCCTTCTGTATGTCAACTCCTAGATCCAAACAGGAAACCTAGAGCTGTTCTCTCAGTGAATTTGTTGAGCTCTGCAGAAGACACTGCATCTGTTTATTGATGACAGGATCATATTTACGGATCCGTGGATTCATAGAAATTACACTCCAGGTTAACTTCCAGGCAGCAAGTGGGGAATCCT
This sequence comes from Empidonax traillii, assembly GCF_003031625.1. NCBI lineage: Eukaryota > Metazoa > Chordata > Aves > Passeriformes > Tyrannidae > Empidonax > Empidonax traillii. The sequence goes on along the minus strand of NW_020955827.1, from coordinate 539,025 downwards.
ACACTTTAGCCAATTTAGAAATGATGTTTTATTTAATGGGCTGACATAAGAAGTGTTTGATAGTCTGTTTCTCGTGTGTGTGACAAAACTGATGAAGTAGACCCTATTTTTACATAGCTCATCACAGTAAAAGATGTAAAATAGAAAAAATGTACGGTAGATGCCCAGGCAAGGATCACCTATTTGAGCATGAGGCTTGATAATTATATTTCCCTCAAATGTATCTCAGGAGAGGTTTGTCTTAAAAAACAAACACAGTATAGATATATATTTTGCCCAAAGTGAGCAAATTCACAGGTAGCAACTCTTCAGAGATATTTGAGTTGATAAAAATCCATCACAGTAATGGGTTTTTTTCAAAGGCTAAAGAAATAAAGCCACAGATGTGATGAATTTCAGATGGCCATTAATAGTTTTAACTTGGCTAAAACTGACAGAAAATCTCACAAAAAAATGTATGAAAATGTGGTGCAGGTGAGATATGTTTGATCTGTTTATTGGAAGCAGGGAGGGAGATAATATTATTTGAAGACAATTTTACAAGTAATTCCTGCTCTCCTAGACTTGGTCAGCATTGCAGCACGTGACTGTAATGAGGCTCATGGAGAGGGCCTGCTCTTTTTTTTTTTTTATCCCTGTTACCCTTACAGTGGTAATCATGCATCTTGTCAGTTGTTATAAAGACAAATGTTCTCCATTGCTGTACTGTCAGCGCATTTCAGTACAAGCAGAACGGTAGCACAGCACACCTGTTAGATGCGTGGAATATACCATTTGTCTTGTCATAGCTGCAGAATCAGGTATGCCTTGAGATGACAGGATCTTCGGTGCAGGAAAAATTTAGGTCTGCTCTTTACGCTGCCATTGACCATTCTGCTGCCATCTCTGCACTTCCACAAGTCTCTTCAATACACTAGGAAATAGGAAGTGAGTTTCTCTCCAAAACCACTACTTTTTACATCAAGAAAAAACCCTGCCTTTTAGCTTGGCACGCATCATATAGAAAACCAGCAAGCTATACATTTATTATTAAATACACCACAGTGTGACTTGGAGGCAGAAGTTCATGATCATGACCTTTCTTCTTTTATTCTATTCAGCTTTTGAAGAAACAGATGGGGTTTAGCTTAACTGTTAACATAAATTGCCATATGGAACACAACACAGCTGATTATTATATTAACACTGATTTTAATACGTTTCATCATGTTATTGTGGCTCCAGTTGCCATGCTATTTTGTTCAGTATATTCATTTGAGAAATTTAATGTTGTATCTTACAAATTGAGATCCTATTACAAACATATGGTGTATAAATAGATTTTGCCACCTGGTGACTGTTAAAAATCTGTGAGGGAGAGATTGCCATAGTGTTAACTCCTCCCTGCTGGAAGTCACTTTTCCAATAGCAGACATTTAAAGAAACAGTAAGAGGTGGAAACTCTTGATTTGCTGCTGCGACAAAGGGTTAATTGTGCTAATTGCATTGTAATACCTGCTCGGTTTAAAGTCTTTCCCTGTTGTGATTGTCTTGGGAGTCAAATTGTTTTTAAATTGGTTTGTCACTTGAATGCATTTGGAACTCCGTGATTAAGGTTGTGGAAATGGAGATGATGTTTAAGTTACATAACAGTTCCTTCCATAATCAATCACTGTCTCATTTTAGACCTACCTAAGAAGGTTCCTGCACACATGAGAATACGCCGATTGAAGTAATGGATGAGGTAAGCTAACTCTTGCTGGCTGTGAAAATTTGCATTTCTTTCCACCAGTGAGTGCTGTACAGAATATATGTGGGCTTTTTACTTTCTTGAGTCACACCCATGACCTCCATGAGTCATGGCACACCATGAAATGAGCAGATAAAAAACCTCCGTCTCCTAAATCTTAAAAATGTTTGCTTAGTTATGTCGCTCCTGTCTGCTCTTACAAATAAAGAAATAAGGCAGCAGACCCTATTCACTGACCACTAAAATCAACAGATGAACTTCTGTCGACCATACACTGGGCTGGGGAATCTGGCAATCTGCAAAGGAGGAGGGGAGCACTGTTACTTATAACAGCCTTTTCAGCTCTGCCTGGCAGAAAGTATCTACAAATACAAGTCCTGCAGTCTTGTTCCTTTGTTTATAAATTGGCAAAGGTATTGAAATGTATATATGAGCTAGTGAGAAGGGGATGAGGCTACTAGCAAGAATATCTAATTAATGGGTTGAGTTTTAAGGCAGCAGCTTCAATGGTAACTGGTGATTCCAGGAAAGGTAGCAGTACCTATGCTCTGTAATGACCTGAAGACCATAAATGCTGAAGATAGATTGGTAGACATGATAGGAATACAGTTACTTCAACAGTGTTATAGGGGCCAAGTAAAGGGCAAGTAATTCCCTAGGGAGAAAACTGATAAAAGGCACCAGGGTAGATTGATGGAAGGAACAAGAAATGGGTTAGCTGAAATTTATTGCAGACCTGGGCAATGTTTGCTGTGGATAGAGTGGAAATACGAAAGAGAATTGAGTGGCAGTAACAGCCAAAGTGGAAGCAGCTAATGGGAAAAGGAGACTGAAGAGGTGGTTCAGACACTGAATGGAGAAAAATGTGTAAGTGGGATCTGGGTCTACAAAAGGCAGGAGTGGGAGGCATGTACACAGGGGATCGGCATCTGAGTGGGACGTATGTGTAGGCTTCAGGGTCATGTGGGGATGAGCAGGGAAAAAAGAAGCAAGGATGAACAGGGACAGTGAGTATTGTGAGCAGGCTGGGATGTAGTGAGCTGTGACAAGGACAGAGGCATGAACTGACAGTGTAACATGCTTAGCATGCTAGGTGCAAGGGGTAGGAACCTTTCTCTCAGGCCTGTGTGCAGTTCCAAGGCAATGGGGCCCTTGGCCACGGCTATGTGGTGCCTGCTAGTAAGTCCTTGCCTTAGATACAGACTGCTGAAAATACGGGGATTGTCAGCAGCAGAAGATAATTCAGTAACAACACAGATAAGTGAATTTTCTTCACGGATCATTTTTGATTCCCTGCACAGTCAGCCTGCTTAAACCAGCTGTGCCAGATGACCAACAGGAGAACTACGGAAATACTACTGAAGCATTTTGTATCTAAAGCAAGTATCAGAGGTGCTATGAGAGCAGGAAAAGACACAGAGGACTTGCTAGGCCATTCATGTCCAGTTGCTGCATCATGGCAACTTCTGGTCACCCAAAGACCCTTGTTAGTCAGTGGTGCATATGTACTCTTTGGGTTTCCTTGGCTGATAACCAACAAATGAAAGGAAGGGCTAAAGATCTGGTCATCACCAGAAATTCTATCTTAACTTTGAACAATCAGATAGATCTCTCTGTTTTCGTCTTTCTGTGGACAAACTGTTAACATTTGACTGCTGCAAGCAGGAGTGTGTTTTTGTTCACTCATTTTCTTACCTGCCCTGGTCCTGCTTATTTTCCCTTGGCTAAGGTTTTGTTTAGAATAGGTGCACATTAATCCTGCAGGAAACTACAGGTCTCTCGGTCTTACTTCAGTGCCTGGTAAAGTTATGGGGAAGATTATTCTGGAAGATATTGGAAAACACCTGAAAGACAATGGAGTCATCGGTCACAGCCAGCACGGCTTTGTGAGAGGAAAGTCCTGCTTATTGAACCTGATTTCCTTTCATGACAAAGTAACCCACCTAGTTGATCAGGGGAAGCCAGTTGATGTAATCTTTTTGCATTTCAGTAAAGCTTTCAATACTGTCTCTCACAGCATCCTTCTGGAACAAAATGTCCAGCACACACCTGGACAAACACATCATGTGGTGGATGAGCAATTGGCTCAGGCGTCGAGCACAGAGGGTAACAGTGAACAGGGTAAAATTGGACTGGAAACCTGTCTCTAGTGGGGTTCCACAGGGCTCCATCCTAGGCCCTGTGCTCTTCAACATCTTTAAAAATGACTTGGATGCAGGACTGGAAGGGATACTAAACAAGTTTGCAGATGACAAAAAACCAGGAGGAGCTGTTGGATCCCTCAAAGGCAGGGATGCCCTGCAGAGAGACCTTGACAAATTAGAGGACTGGACAACCACTGATATGAAGTTCAACAAGGGAAACTGTCAGATTCTGCACATGGGATAGGGCAAGCCCAGAGGTACATACAGACTGGGGAATAAGATGCTGGAATGCAGTGCCATAGAAAGGGACCTGGGAGTTCTGGTTGATGGCAAGTTGAATCTGTCAGCAGTGCCCTGGCAGTCAGGAGGGCCAACCGTGTCCCGGGGGGCATCAGGCAAAGCATCGCCAGCTGGTCAAGGGAGGGAATTGCTCTGCAATGGGACGGCCTCACCTTGAATATTGTGTTCAGTTTTGGACACCAAAATAGAAGAAAGATATTAAGCTGCTAAAGAGTGTCTGAAGGAGGGCAATGAAGATGATGAAGGGCCTTGAGGGAATACCGTATGAGGAGCAGCTAAGATGACTTGGTCTGTTCAGCCTGGAGGAGAGGAGACTGAGGGAAGATCTCATTGCAGTTACAACTTGTGAGAGGAGCAGGAGGAGCAGACACTGATCTCTTCTCTGTGGTGACCAGTAACAGAACTTGAGGGAATGGCCTGAAGTTGTGTCAGGAAAGGTTTAGGTTGGATATTAGAAAAAGGTTCTTCATGCAGAGGGTGGCTGGAAACAGGCTCCCCGGGGAAGTGGTCACAGCACCAAGACTGACAGACTTCAAGAAGCATTTGGACAATTCTCTTGGGAACATGGTGTGACTCTTGGGTAGGGTCCTGGGCAGGGCCAGGAGTTGGACTTGATGATCCTTGTGGATCCCTTCCAGCTTGGCATATTCTGTCTGCTTCTGTCTGCTAAAATCACTACAGTAGTTTTTGGTGATGAACATACTATGTTCATGAAGATCGCATGGAATTTTACAGTCAAGATAAATTTTTGCCACTATTTTTTCTAGTATTTTTTATCAGATACAAATTTCATTTAACACAGCTGTTTAGTGAAACAGAAATATACTGTATCAAGATACTGTTCTGCGGTTTCTAAATGACTTTAAATCCAATTGTTTCCAATAATTACTAGTGCTCCATTAAAGATTTGAAAGGCAATTTATTAGGAACTCCCAAAAGCCTTCTTTAAGCAGTGCAATCTGTGTTTGGTTAAAAGTTTACATAAAATCAATACAAAATTATAGTAACATAGTTAAACAGTTCTCAGTTAATGTTGTAATTGAATTTGTTTTATTCTCAAGAATTCAGAAAATGTAAGTTACAGAGGAAGGGTAGTTGAGATCTTGGAGAAGGAGGATGCAAATTATTTTGCTGTTCTGAATGATATGGGGAATTGAAGAGCATCAATCTATTACTTGCCAGTGATGTCTTGGGAGTCTTTTTTCATCTCTTGAAGGAATCTTGAAAGTTTCATCAAAAGTTTTTACTGCATGCTAGTTCTTGCTAGCAAAATATTTAATATTATTCCACAGGAAGAAGTGTTTCCAGTTTTAATTAAGGTCCAAATCATCTCTCTACACAAAAATAAGAACAGTAAAGCAGCAGGTGCTGAGGCTGGGGAATAAGTGTTTCATTTCTTAAAATAAAATTGAGGACAAAAGAACTCCTCTAAACAAATCACAAGTGAAAAATAAACTAAGGAAAATTACTTTCACCTCCACCTACTCTGCCAGTTTATTCACTAGGACTTTTATTTACCTCTATCTAAAAGTCTTATAACCTTAAAAAAAATAGCTAAACCACTCATCTGTTTTTCAGCCTTGAAGGATAATTTCAGCTGTTTGATTATGAATGGAACTTATGTTCTACTTAGTGAACTAAAGCAATGGATTAGTCATAGCTGGTGACAAAAGTTGTTTTTGTTTACAATGTGTCAGAGTTGGGTATATCTAAAGAAAGACTCCCAAAAGTCACATTTTTACCACAAGCAAACAGTTCAAACCTCAAGCTGGAACCATACGTAGTAGTTCTCTTTCTTTTCTTGGCAAATAACGTAAAAGAAATCTTTTCTGAACAGCTGTTCAGAACACTGCTGTTAAGAGAGACATATCAATTGCACAAGACAGAGTAAGGGCAGAGGCAAATAGTCTGTTTATTCCCATTGTGTTAGCCAAGAACAAAGGAAAGATGTTTTGTACCTGATTTGGAAGTGCATCAGAGGCAAAATATTTGCAAAGGGTTTAATTAGTATCCCATATCAATGCATCTCGTTTGTTTCTCTAGCTTGGTCCTTGAAAGCCTCTGCTGTCATTGGGCTTTTGCCTGGGCTTTGAGAAACCCAGGCAAAAGGACTTCCATTCTTTAGGGCTTTTCATCCTACTCAAAAGAAAAGTGACCTGTGACCTTCTTCCAGAGCAAGTTTCCATAACTCTCTTTATGTGCAGAACTTCTTTTCCCATCAGTACTCTAGATAACATAGAGACATGCAATTCTATAGCAAGTGAAGGATATGCTGTTTGACAGGATTGTTGCTTTTCTAGTAAAACAGCCATGGTCTAATGAACTTGCTTGACTTACCACAGATCAACCTTAGGAAGAAAGGTCTATATTTAGGTTTTATAAAAAAATCAGCAGTCCTTCTCTTCCTGAACATCCCATTTGCTGTAGACATAAAATCTAATTTCTTAATGAGGGTATCTTCATTAAGATGGGGATCTTATCAACCTGCAGTTAATGATAAAAGCAAATCTTATAAACAAGCAGAGTTTAAATAACACATTAAAGCTTATCACTGATGATATCTTTAATTATAGTAAAGCAAATTGTAAGATACTCTAATGGGAAATACAAATTACTTGTTAAAATTATTAACAGAGTTAATGTGCTTACATTTGTTTATGTGTACAGGAATCATTTCAAATATTTGACTGCAATGACAATATGTGTAAAGATCAATTAAAAGTCAGGAAGATGAGATATTGGATTTTCAGACCTTAATAGGATTTCATCTGCACTTGTTATATTATGTTATCCACTTGTAATTGAGCTTCCATCATATCATAGAATCTGTCACTTCAACAATTTATATTTCTAACCTCTAATGAAACTTCTGTTTGCTAAGGAGAATTTTTGATACCCATGATCCTGGTGAAGCTGTTTGGTACAAATGTTAATCTGTTTCACTCAGAGGCTGGGGTTTCAGGCTATCAACCAAAACCAAAATGTAGCCGTGACAGCGCCTGTGTAGGCACGTACTTCACAAGCATCATCACCTACACAAGTTGATCTAATTAATAGCTTAGGTGGAATAAGAGGCAGTTTTAAGTATAACAAGCAAGGTAAATTGGTAAAAAGAAAATACCAGAAGTCTGACTACTCTTAGTTTATTGAATTCAGCAGAATGAAAATAACCACCATAAATTAAAAAGAAAATACTTCTGTTTACTTGTCTGCTCAGTCAGTCATGCCCCAACTGAGTTTTTGTCCCTGGAATGGATCTGTGATAATCCATCAAAACTATTTTTAGGGTGGAACACCGATGGGGATCCCCTACAAGCAATGGCTGTGGCCCCACTGCATCCAGTCCTGCTTATTCTTTGCATTGGCTGACAAGATGCAGTCACTCCAGTGGAGGAATCTATTGACACTTTGACTGGGGAAGTGTGAGAATGCAAGGATGAGCCCCCTGTTTCATGAACACAGACTCAAAAATAGTGTAAAGACAGGGACTTTCAGTGCTCTCAAGCTGAAGCTATTGTAAACTAAAGTGATTGCTTCAAACAAATGTCTTCGTCCTTTAGTTTATATTTTCTTCTAGTTTCAATGCAGTATTAAAAGACAATAATTTGTGCATAAAGTGGACCTTAGCCAAGGTATTTCTATAGAGAGCTAACATTTGAGCAGTACTTTATTGTAACAGCAAAGTTAACCTTGAAAACAACAGATGTTGCTTTGAAACGATCTAATGTAAGGTAGTCTGTAAAGCCCAGCTTAGATGATAATGAAGGTAAAAACATCAGACACAGAGGATGTTTTGTTTGAAAGAAGCTATACATAATAAGTTTCTGGTCAAACTATATATATTTTTAATTTTTTTAAAGAGAAGAAGTATTGAAATTTTTCCTGACAAGAATCTGACCCTTATTTAAACTCTCCACTGCTAGAGATTGTCTCAATTGATTACACCCAGGACATTAGGCAATGTGCTACAAAGATACCACATTGCACTCTGTCTTCTCTGATATTATGTACAGTTGCTTAAAATGAATACTTCCAGAAAAAAAATCAGAAGAGGGTAAAAAAAAAAGAAGGGAGAGAATATGAAAGAATATATGCCAGGTTCTGTTATGGTATAAACTGGTATTGCTCCTAGCCTAGCCTTGGGTCTATTTACAGAACCAAATACTGTTGATGAGTTGATTTTTAATGTCGTCAGGAAAAGCTGAATAGAATCGGACTTGCAAAATAAGCCAAAGCACCTATGATTAAAACTACAGCTTTCAGCAAAACAAGTCTCACCCTATGGGTTGTCCATCCTGACTGGTGAGTGTTCCCTGGGGTATCTTGGTTGCCACCTGTATTGATGCTCTCCAGATGAACACCATTTTAGACACTGAATATAGAATAGAAAATGTTTATGTGTGCGTGTAGGCACCCACACCTGTGAGGAGTAGTTGTGTTCATTCCCCCACAGAGCAGATCAGGGAGGGCTCTGACAGCCAGCAGGAACATTGGAGACCACCATGCAGCTTGCCAGTGCTCTGATTTATACCGGAAATATTGGATTTCCCAGGTGAGTGTCCTGAGCACCACAGTTGCTCTGAGGGGTTAATGACTCAGCTCCCAGTGATGTGTGAGTCTCCCCTGGCACCCTGGCCAGTGTGCAGGGACACCCTGCAGCACACAAGGTCAGGCTTTGCCCACTGCCTCAGCCACAGTGCTCCCTGGCTGGGTGTCAGGGACAGAGACCCTTGTCCCAGGGATGCCCTTTTGGCATGTCACTGTCCCTCATGCCAGTAGGCTTGCGTTGTTCCCTTCTGGTCTACTGCCTTTAGTCAGGCAACCCTGTCTCACTGCACCAGCTGGGACAGTTTTAGGTGCTGAATTTTCCTCAGGCACCGAAGGAGGGTCTATGTTTTAGGCACAGGGCTCTGACTTTCACCAGGCATTACAAATCCCCTACTCTATTCCTTTTGTTGGTTTCACACTAATTGATTTAAATACTTTGGACGTGCTAAGTTCTGTATCCTCATCCATTTCCACAGATGTGCTATTTGAAAATCTTCTCATTATCATTTTTGTGCTGGCATTTTCTGATCTTTGGGCTTTGCTTTTTGACCTTAGTTTTCTTTTAATAAAACATTCTGAATGAAATTATCTAGATTTTTAGAAAAAGAACAGAAAAAAAACTTTCTCTTCTCATTGCAGGACTGGGCTGTGGGTTACGCTGAAATACCCTTCTCACACAGCATGGGGCTCACCGAGGCAATTGCTCCTGCACTCCTCTGATTGCTAAACATTATCATGTGTGTGGGGGATTCAGGATCATGCAGAACTGGTATGTTGCAGGTGTGGATGTAAGTTAGAGTTGGCTTGGAATGCACAAACTATTGAACTTTCAGTGGCTGAAATTTGTAGTTTCCCCCTTAAAACAAAGGAAGTGCTTTCATTATTTCATTTGTTGGCATGTTACTATGGCAACATTTATATGAATAATTCATTCCATCTTCAGCTTTATCTTAACAAAGTCAAAGACTGCTTCCTAAATATCAAAGTAGACCAAAGTTCTTTTCTTCCACTTTTTTTCCTGTTGAAATGGCATTGCTATCCTTTAGTATTATTATACTTGAGACAAGCATTTTTCTTAATTATTATTGGGCATGGCCTGAAATTATTAAGCATTCAGTCCTCTCCATGATGCTTGCACTTAAAGATCAGTTTAGACTATTATTTTCACTAATTCATTTTCCTAAGCCAAAACATTAAAAAAAATTTATGTGTAATAATAAGCTTTTAAAACCACTGAAATTTCTCAGAGTTATTTTCCCCTTGCTGATATTTATTAATTTATGGCAAAGACTAGCCAGATATGGTCATTGAAACCCCCAAGTTTCAATTTAACTATGAAATACATGTCCATGTCTGCAGTGAAACTGCCGAGCATGTCAGACACGCTGCTGCCTTTGATCACACCAAGCCAGCCAGGAGAGATGCACTACAAAGCTCCAGGTACTGTAGAAAGTGACACAGGCCTGGCTGACAGTCAAAGGAAAAACAGTTGTTCAGATGAAGTGACTAGTCTGGAACAGGACTTGGTAGCATGGCAGAGGGGCAAGAGGCTTCATGAAAAGCAGGAGATTCCTCCTGAGATCAGCCCATGGGTGACCACCACAGTGGGACAGTAACACAAAAGTAGAAGGCTGGTGGCACCACACAGAGGTCTCAGAGACCCAGCATCCAACACAACCGCTGATTTGTGCTCTGCCGACATCCTATATTTTCTGTTGTGTTTAGTTTGCTGGCTATTTTCACCAGAAAACTCATGGATTTGCTGGGACGGCCTTTTTTCCCTTGCTAAAATATTTTAAAGCCACTTATACTTACAGCTGGAGGTGAAAGATGAGCTCTCCAGATTGCCTTTTACAAAATATTTTTATTGTTGAAGGGATGTGACGATTTCAAATCTCTCAAAAATTTTGTTCTAATTTAGTAGATCTTTTAAAAGAAGCTGTTCACTTGATGACTCTTCTTCCCTTTTCATCCCATTTTCTCTGCATACAGTCTCATATTTATTGACTTAAAATCAGACAAAAAAAGATTATTTGCAGAACTATCCAAGAGTTGCAAATGAGAAAGCCTGTCAATACTTTTCAGAATCTAGAAAAAAGCCACTTAGGGATAGCTGACATTTTAAAAAATCAAAGCAACTTTTCTGATATATTTCTAAAGATTTTGACAACTTCTTAAAAGAAAAATAGGAAAAAGTGCTCCAGATTCTCAGCAAATATGAATTTTTGTTTAATGACATTCTCAGTCAATTTCCTATGTTGTATCAGCAAGCAGAGTTGTTTGATTTTTGTCATATTTATTAATGAGGTACAATATTGCCATAGTATCCTGAGCAAATTATAAGTTTATTAGTTTTCAGCCATGTCAGCAAGTACTTTGATACTGTCTGAATTGATATGCTTAACAGGGAGAAAGTAAATCATTGTTTAGGTGGGAAGCCTATATCAATAACAGATGTTTCTCAGCAAGGCAGGAGAGGAACAACATGTAGAATTTTTCTTGTTCTTAAGCCTGCCCAGACAGAGCTGGCTCAGGTACACTGAGCACTGTTCTGTTCTGCATAAGGATAAGCATACAGAAAAAAACCCCTTCATAATGCAGAAATTGGTAGGTCCAGGTGGCATCAGTACTAAGTCCAGATGGCAGCAGAGACTGTGCTGCTGGATATGCTCTGGTTTAGTTGGGCCATGAAGCTGAAGGTCTCCTCACCTTTGTGCACTGCAAACAGCCTTGTCTTTAAGCCTCCGACTATTAATCCTGATGGCTTTGCCAAATCTTCGTTTATGACTGGTTTGCTCCTTTCAGCTCTTTCTGTAGCCAAGCCCCTAGCTTCTTCCATTCAGTGTGCATGACTGCATGCCACTAAATCTTACAGGCATTCACCCTCATAAGGTGATGTTGTATGGGGAGACAGGGCATTTCTGTTGCAGCTTGAGTTAGGCAATGTGTGTATGCACATCTGGACATGCATATGTTCATGATGAAGTGCTGTGAGAAAGATATCATCTTAGTGTTGGGAAGAAGTTCAAAAAACTAATCTCTCTCCATTGGGTCAAAGCAACACTATCCTTTATTATAGCACGATAAGAGTGTCCTGGGTTACACAACAGTTCTGGTATCCACCTTTTCTCCAAATACGTCTCTTTGGCTTTTTGGTGTTTTGACTTCTTTAAAGAGACTCAACTGCTACTGATTAAAGACTCAAACATTTGACCCCCTGCAAAGACTGCCCAGGTACTGTAAGAGGCTGGACTATTGGTACAAATTGTTCAATCAGCAGTGTGCTTTGCTGACAATGTGCAGAGTGGCTTCCTAGGCCAGGGGCTGAAGGCATGCACATCCAACACCTCAGGCTACAAACCAGGTGTTGAACAAGATAAGGGAAGAGGTAAACCATGCAAAGTGGGGTATTACTTCTTTTTCCTTACACAGATGACTCTGCTGAGATAACTCCCCGAAACATTCACACCTAGACTGAAGGTATTGATCTCTTTTTGATGAGCCATAATGGGCCACAATGGACTCAGAGTATGTCAAAGACTCCTGAAGTGTCCCATGACTCACAGTAGTATATCATCCAGTGTAAAACTGCCTGCCTCAGGGGAGGTACCACAGGCATTTCCACCTGAACCTGAGCTTACATACCTCTGAAAGTCAGAGCTTCCCTCACCGCCTGGGGCTTCCACTGCCACCTCGACAGATCTGGACTGTGGCCACCGCTTTGACCAATGAACACTGAAGTTACAACAACCAAGTCTCCTTGCTGGATCCAACAAGTGTCTTGGGGTCCTTTCATTCACCTTGGGGGTCCACAGCCCTGCTCCAACTGACTGTACCACCCCTGCAACCTCACTCCAGCACCACGCAAGCATCTGCTGGTATCAAATCCAAGCTGTCTGCGATTTCCTGCCAGTGTTGACTGTCCAACCATTTCTGCCAGGTTTTCTGGGCGTGGGCCATGTCCTCTACATCTTGTCTCTGTCCTGTGGCCACAAGTGTTTCTTCCAGGTGAGGGAGGCCAACTGCCAACTCGATTTGGTCCAGTGAGCAAGGCTTGGGAAATTTCTCCTCATCAGTTGGTTTAATCCAGATTTATCTGTATTGTTATTAGCATTTATTCTTGGTAAAGAGTTATTTTTTCACTTATATCTGGGCATACTTGGTCTCTCCCTCTTTACTGGAGAAACCAGGGTTATTGAATCTGAGGGAGGAGAATTCTGTCTGAGGTCTCTGCCCCTCTAAATTGTCTCAAACTAAGACATAATTGGCACCCAATGTGGGGCCCAAGAGACAAGTGAAAAAATAACATCTTTGACCAAAACATTTGTGTGTTGTTCATACAACTTTTGTGCAAAAATCTGATCAGTTCTATTCATTGTGGGTGTGGCACCCAGCCGTGCACGCGCACTAGCACTTTTGACAATTATCTTTGACAAAGTGGGAAGAGGGATTAGGATTGTTTTGGTAATATGTTGTCTGAAATGGGTTGATGGCACGATGACGTTTAAGACCATGAAATTCATTCGGGATGTGGCCTCGATGTGCCCTGGCCTATGTTGCTACCTACCTCTGGGGGTTTACTGACGATGCCACTCAGCCTGAAGAGTGCATAAGTGAAGGCGATTTTGCCCAGCCTTTCTCTCCCTTTTCTTTCAGATGTGGGAGTGAGATCTTTGGGAACTTATGGTTCCCCCAACTGCCAAAGATACCACATTTTTGCTGATGATTCTGCCCTTCTTATTAGCTATGGTCTGCTTGGTATTTAGAGACAGGGTGAGGATTTCTTGGGAAACTACCCTACGATCTGCTCCAGAGACTAGGTATGCTATCCAGAAAACTGCCTCAGGGGCTAGGGACACTGGCCAACAGTCTGCTCCAGACATTAATCATCCTGATAGGACGGGGTGTGGGAGGAGGTAGGCCAAGTGTTGAAGGAATATTCTGCCACAATAGATTGGAAGCTCCCCTCTCACCACAGATCCCTAGTGAGATAGCAGAGAGCTTAAGGGAAAATCACTCCATCAGTTCCAGAAAGGACCAACAATTGGAATGTGCTTGGCCCTGGCCAGTGCTTATTGCACAACTGTTTTAACTGTACAGCACCACCTACAGTCAGAGCAGAAAGATAATAGTGCAACAGAAATTAGTTGCACTGTTAACTAACAGATATCACAATCGCCAAGGCTGCAGCTAAACCAGAATGGCAGCCAAAGCCTGTAGCAGTCGCCCCCATGCAAACGAGAAAGTGCAAAATGAAGTTGGCACGCCTGGTTGATGAGGATGGAGAACCAGGGCCTTCACAACCAGTGCAGTAATCAGAGACCCAGATGATTACGGAGTCCCTGTCCTTAGACATGCTACGTAATCTGTGGGAAGACCTCACTCAATGACCAGATGAGCCTATACTGACTTGGCTGCTCCAAATTTGGGATACCTCTGGTGATGGCACCGTGATGGACAGTACTGAAGCAAGACACTTAGGATCCCTGTCCCAAAATACAGAGTTGATAAACTAGGGGTTTGTGAAAAAGCAAGAGCCTCTTAGTCTCTGGAAATGACTCCTAACGAGCGTGATGGAGAGATACCTCTGTGAGGAAGATCTTCAGATCAGCAAGCCCCTGGAACGAGGGATTCAATGACTGAGAGAGCTAGTCATGCTTCAGCCCATGTATGGGAGCTGAAGCAGAAAGCAAATGCCAAACAGAAGTCAGCAAGGGTGAATATAGTGTCGGTTTCCCATGGGCAAGTGCCTAGGCAAAACAGACTGGACAATGGCATGTCTGACCCTTTAGAAGGTACCTCCCAAATATGTTTATAGGGAGGTAGAAACAGCTATGATGACCAATTCTAGGTCATCATATGATGACCTGCCTCCAGCTTAAGGGAGGAAAGGGACAGTAGAATCTACTGGACTGTGTGGATCCAATGGCCTGCCACATCAGAACCACAAAAATTCCACACTTTGCTTGACACTGGTGCTCAGTGGACCTTAATACCATCAGAACATGTAGGAGCGGAGTCTGTTTCTATTTCTGAGGTGACAGTGGGTCCCAAGACTTTACAGTGTTAGAAGCTGAAGTGAGCTTGACTGGGAGTGGCAGAAACACCCTATAGTGACTGGTCCAGACATCCCATGTATCCCAGGCATTGACTGCCTCAGGAACAGCTACTTCAAAGACCCAAAAGGACATTTATGGGCCTTTGGAATTGCCGCTCTGAAGACAGAAAGGATTAGACAATTGAACACTTTGCCTGGTCTGTCAGAAAACCCTTCTGTTGTAGGACTCTTGAAAGTGGAAGAACAAGTACTGGTTGCTACCATGACAGTTCATTGCTGGCAGTACCAAAAAAATTGAGACTCCCCCTTCAACAGCCCCATTTGGCCTGTGCATAAGCCCAATGGAGAAAGGAGACTGACAGTGGACTATCATGGCTTGAATGAAGTTACCCCATTCCTGAGTGCAACTGTGCCAGACATGGCCAGGCAGTCAAGTAATATATCACTACTGACATTGCTAATGCATTTTTCTGCATTCCTTAGTAGCAAAGTGCAGACCACAGTTTGCTTTCACATGTAGGGGTGTGCTGTACAGCTGGAACCAGTTACCCCAGGGGTGGAAACACAGTCCCACCATCTGCCTTGGACTGATCCAGGCTGTGCTAGAGAAGGGTGAGGCTCCAGAACAACTGCAGTATGTTGATGACATCATCATACGGGGGAAGATGGCAGAAGAAGTCTTTGAGAAAGGAGAGATCATCCAGATTCTCCTGAAAGCTGGTTTTGCCAACAAACAAGGTAAGGTCAGGGATGTGCCTGTGAAATCCAATTCCTGGGAGGGAAGTGGCAGGACAGATGCCATCAGATCCCAATAGAAGTGATTAACAAGATAACAGCAGTGTCCCACAGACCAGCAAGAAGGAAACACGAGCTTTCCTAGGCTCTGTAGGTTTCTGGAGGATGCACATCCCAGAATACAGCCAGACTGTAAATCCTCTCTACTTCATAACACATAAGTACCACGGCCAGTGGGGCCCTGAAGAGCAACAAGCCTTTGAACAGATCAAACAGGAGATTGCTCATGCTGTAGCCCTTGGGCCAGTCAGAACAAGAGAGGAGGTGAAGAACATGTTCTAGTCTGCACCTGGGGAGAATGGTCATTCCCGGAGCTTCTGGCCAAAAGTGCCTGGGGAGACTCACGGACGACTGCTTGTATTCTGGAGCCAAGGCTACAAAGGGTCTGAAACCAACTACACCCCAACAGAGAAGGAGGTTCTAGCAGCGTATGAAGGGGTTCAAGTTACCTCAGAAGTAAGTGATTGGCACAGAAGCACACGACTACCTTTGCTGGGGTGGATGTTCAAAGGAAAAGTTCCCTCCACACATCATACCATCGATGCTACGTGGAGCAAGTGGATTGCCCTGATCATAGAATGCACTGGGATAGAAAAGTCTAATCAACTTGGGATCTTGGTGATAATCACAAATTGGCCCAAAGATGAGAACTTTGGTCTAGCAGATGAAGGAGAAGAAGAGCAGGTGACATGTGCTGAGGAAGCTCCACCATACAACTTAACTGCCAGATGAAAGCAATACACTTTTTTCACTGATGACTCCTGTCACGTTATAGAGACAAATTGAAAATGGAATGCAGCTGTATGGGGCCTTCCATGATGAGTTGCAGAAACCCCTGAAGGAGAAGGTGGATCGAATCAAGTTACAGAGCTCAGAACTGTCCAACTGGCCTTGGACATTACTGAATGAGAGAAGTGGCCAAGACTTTACCTCTACACTGACTTGTAGATGGTAACCAATGCTCTGTGCTTAGACATGGATGAAGGCCAATTGGCAACTCAAAGGGAGAACCATCTGGGCTTCTGAAAATGTGGCAAGACGTTGCAGCCCAGGTAGAGAAGCTGATTGTGAGAGTGCGCCACACATGCCCAAAAACCAAGCAAATGAAGAACATCGCAGGACAGACAGGCAGAGCGAGCTGCGCAAGTCAAAGTGTTGCAGGTAGATCTAGGCAGAATAAGGGAGAGTCGTTCTAGCTTGATGGGCCCATGATGCCTCGGGTCATCAGGGAAGAGATACCAACTACAGATGAGCATGAGACACAGTTACCTAGATTAAGAATCAGAACTTGAAACTCACTACTATAATTAAATAACTACTTGTAAAGTTACTTGTTTGTACTGTGAAGATACATATTATCTTATGACAGGCAAGAGAAAGACTTTAATAGTTCTCTTTGACAACTGCAACACATCCTACAATTTAACTCCTCTCATTACGGCTTTTATTTCAATGCATCGTACAATATTTTGCTGTGAGAGATATATATATCGGTGTGTATGAAATGAAGTGATGGCTTTACAAATAACTCATTCTGACTGCGTCCTGCAAATCATCGTGCAGGGAGGGAAGGAAAAGGAAGGAGCTGAGTTGCATGGGAAATTATGGTAGAGCATAACCTTTTAAAGCACCTTGTCACAGAAGCACAGTTATAGGACCATACTGATTGCAAAACTCACTGCCTTGTTGGAATGATGCAGGATATGTTAAGGCATTGCAAACAATGGGAAATTAAACCTTCCATTATTAGACAAGTGGTTTTATTATTCTTTAATGCTTTGTGGAAAACAAATAGACTTTTTTGTCAGGGCAGGAAAGGAAGGCAACAGAAAACGGACTGCATTCTCATTATCACATAAAACTGTTGTGTTTATTTTTCTTATTTTATATGTTAGTTTCAGACTGCTGGTACTTTTACCATTTAGAGGACAGACCAAACTGAATCTGATCAGGCCTGACACCAAGCAGGAAAGCCATTGGTACATTTATTTGCTCTGTTGGGTGCCTACAGTGAATAGCATTTTATTTTTAGTCATCCATTTCATACATGAAACTCCAATTTGCTGAAGTTTTCTTTCTCAGAAAGCCATATAGGCATGGACTTTAATCAACAGGATTTAAAGTGGACTTTAAAATAAGTCTTTAAGAGTGTAGTCCTAGAAAGCAGTGTAAAGGGACTTAAGCATATACTTAAATGTATTCCTGAGCTAAAAATGTAATTCACATGAGAAATCTCTGAGAAAACTTGTAAGCTCTCAGCTGCAGTTATGTCCTCTGTAAAATGGGAGTAATTGTACTGATAGCACAAGTCTTTCAGGAAATCCAGGATATGATGTTGAAAACAGCAGCCTCCCCAGGGACATGATTCCTTTTGCTGTCAGTGTGAAAAATGTGCTCTGAGGTGCCAACAACACTGAGGACTGCACATGAGGATATGAACACATACGACACAGGAGTGGGACACAGGGAAAGGGAGTCTGGCTTCAAAAAATATCAGAACGAAGTGGTATGAAATTTTGCCAGTCATGGTCCCAGGCCTAATCTCCCTGACATTTTTACCACAACTGCTTTTCAAGCCTCATTGTCAGAAGGTACTCCCACAGAAGGGAGGGAGGGTAACCAACTTTTGTCTTTTGCTTGCGCTTTCCAGTGTTTTCCTGATAAGGCTTGGCTTATTTACTGGAAATGCTAGCTGAGGAAGTGGGAAAGTAAAGGTGGTGTAATCACAGATCTTCTGCCCATGGCTACTTGGTGTGTTACTTCTCCAAAAGGACCTGTTGTATCCATCTCCTCAGTTGAAGCTGAGCAGGAAATCTCTCCTAGAGGGATTCAGTCTCCAGGTTCCTGGAAGCCATATGCACCAGCAGGAGCAGGCAGGGACGCAGTAGAGGACAAAATGAGCTGTTACATCTGTTGCTGTCAAAGTAGGGTATTGCTAGCCTGGCAGCCACATAATCTGTGAAGAAATCCACAGATTTAAAATTTTGCTGACATATCTTCTCAGCAAGTTCTAAATTTAATTTTGAAGTTTAATCTTGAGTCTGAGTTCTGTGGTTATTGTTAAGGAGTCAGTGAGTATTCCAGATACTGTATTTTTCACAAAGAGACTACATCTAGGTCCAAAAACAATGTGTGAGGAATGCAAATGGGAGGTCTGTGGAATAGGCTAATAATAATCCTTCAGTATATGCATACAGAGACAGGGAAAAAAAATATACCTTTTCCAGATGATTTCCACGTCATTTCCCATTCTGCTCTGACCATGCTGATCCCATCACTTATTCTTCAGTATCATAAACAAGTCATAATATATTAGTGAAAACAGTTGCAAGGAGTTCATATATCTGACAAGAATCTTGAGAAATAGGTTATACAGCATAGGTTATACAGCACTGATCTCCCACGAGGTCTTAAATAACAATATAAAATGTACGGGACAGTGATCACTGGATTTGTTACTGCCATTTCAGCTTGATATTTTGCAATTTACAGGTTCTTGATAAATTGGAATCCATTCAGCTGGTTCATATTATGGGGGACTATGTGTCTATGTTACACTGAAGGATTAAAGTGAGATGCAAATTATTTGAAGGAGTCTAATGACTTTGCTTAGCAAATTAATGTAGATCTGAAATAATCTCTATTCCATTAGATGAAATAAGATGCTACAAAACATCAACATTCAGACAATGAATTAGTTCAGGGTGCCTCCCCACTCCAAGAGAACATTCCAGCCCCCAGTTTCAGGATTTCCCACTTGAGTGTTTGAAACTATTGCCTTAGGCTACAACTTGGAAATGTAAAACAAGGTTTCAGACTGGTGATATACTATTTTCCAATCACATTTTTGACATTGCAGAAGGGGGTAGAGGTTGAAAATCAAGTTGTCGTTCAATTTGTAATGCACTGGGAATATAAAAAGGAATATTTGAAGTTTGAAATGTACTTTTCCCTCCTAATTAGTTTCTGGATTTTGGTAACAATCTGATTTTTCTGTTTAAGAATTCCACTGGTACAAGTGGACATACCATGAAAGATTTGTTAAATATTTTGGAAGGTTATGTTTTTCAAGCTAACATCTTTGAGACTCATAAGAATGAATAGGGATTGGTGCTTTGAGAAAAGTTGGTTAAAAGCATAAAAGCTGAATGAGTTATTTTCCTTGAAAAATGTGAGTGATATTTTTTTCAAATTGGAGTACTTATAGCTTTCCTGTGTTCAATATAAGAGCTTTTGCAGAATGTAGCTGGTTATCTGCCACCATCAAGGAGCTGTGGAGTTTCTCTGCAGGAAGGATCCATTCCTTGATCCATGCTACATAAGGGACCCCAACACTCAACGCAGCAGGACTGACTTTTAGATATCTCTTTTCAGCCATTCTGGGGACAGTCCGCTGCTGGAGGAACTGACTGTCACTGTCGTTTCATGTCGTCCTTCTTTGCTCAGCCACTGCACTGAAAATCCATTTGACTGCTTTCCCACAAAGTCATATGGACAAAACCCACTCCACAGCTGGAAAGTTGTTGGCCATCATTTGCAGCAAAGAAGTATTTTGTGTAGATTTTTCTGCTTGGTTATTTTTAATTCAGATTATTTCAGCAACTTGTTTTAACAGCCTGGCTGGACAAAGACAGGTGCCAGGACAGACCTGGAGCAGGGCTGAGAAGACCATGGTACTTGACTAGAGCTAAGCTGTAGCACCTTCAGTTCCCCAAACTGAATACATCAGATCCTTTTGTTCTAACGTCTGGTCTCATGACCCAACTTGATAATTGTAGGTGTAGCCAACAACAAGTTTTATCTGCTGTTATTGAGAAAAAGGATGAAAAGGCTGAAAAATTGTAGTCTTTTCACTGCATGTGCTGTGCCACTCAGTCAAAGAATTCAGCTGGTCTTGCCATGATGCTACTGCAAAACTGGGATATTGCTAGAGACAGAAAGCTACCCAAGAAGCTCTGATGGATTAAAAGCAAGGTCTCTGGTAAATATTTTGTTCATTTAGATAGGTAGTTGCTAAAAAACTCTGTAATGGTTTCCTCTACTTTCCTGCAGTCTCTTTATGTCACAGTGCATTCTTGGCAAGCACCACTCAGAGACAGGATACAGGACTTCGGACAGATGTAGAAGATGCACCACTGGCAGGACTCTTAAATGAAGTGGAAGTTGGGGTCAAGGCCATTTTCCTTCTTCCTGTTTCATCCTCTCCCCCGCATGGAGAAGGTCACTCCCCCTTCATCTTCTCCATGCAGTTCATGTATCTGTAGGCTTTAATCTTACCACCCCTCAGCTGACTCTCTTCCAGGCTGAGGAATTCTCATCTATTATTCTCTTCTTGAAAAGATGTCATAACCTGGCTCTCTGTTTTCTTCTTCTTTCTTGTGTTCCAATTCTCTTACATCACTTCTGAGGTGACTAAAAATCACACACAGTCATAAAAATGTGTGTAAGTGACATAAGGTCTTTTCCGTTTTGCTCTGATGACTTTTCCAATAACTCTAAATATCTGATTTGCCTTTTTTTCCCATCATTGTCCTTACGTGCCTACAAATCCAGTATTTATTTCTGAGTAACAATTGCTAAGTTAGAGCTCATCCCTCTACATGTATAATTGGGGTTATTTTCCACACCCGTACTCTGCTTCACAATTATTACCACAGTGTATCATTTGCCATTTTATCACTCAGCCACATAATAGCAGTAGATTATTCTGAAATTGTTTGCAATCAACTGTAGTCTGCAAATGTAGTCACCTCATTCCAATTTATATTTCAGTTCTAAATACCCTGAAGAGTACAGATGCATCTGGAACCTCATAGTAACATTCCTGCATTGTGAAAACTGGGCATTTGTA
This sequence comes from Empidonax traillii, assembly GCF_003031625.1. Lineage (NCBI taxonomy): Eukaryota > Metazoa > Chordata > Aves > Passeriformes > Tyrannidae > Empidonax > Empidonax traillii. The sequence continues at coordinate 517,600 of NW_020955827.1, read as the reverse complement.
GTATTTTGTTCCCTAGTACTAACTTTACATTTCAATCTCAGATAATCACTAGTATAAATTTAAATCAATTTCCTTTCACAATGATTGTGGCTCCTTGAGTCCATTTTGGAAGCCTGAGTCTGGGATTTCTACTTTTAGTATTTTTTTTATATACTCTCCAGAATTTCTGGTATTTATTTCAAGTTCTAATACTTGTTTGGGATTTCTTAATAATTTCTGAAAATCTGCCTTTTATAGAGAAATAATAGAAAGTATCTTTTGTGTTTCTGCAATGCAATGCATAGGTATAGTTCTTATTTGGTTTCTAATAGGACAATCAAGTATTCCATGACCTGCAGAAATCACAGAGCCTCTTTTTTTTTAGATTTTCCTACGTCTAATAAAGATTGTCTTTGGTAGCCTTTCAGTGGCACTACTGGTAAGACTTCCTTTGACATAGTTGCTTACCTTTGCAAACCTTATGGGAGATTAAAAGCCTCCCTTTTTTTTTTGTCTTTGTCCGATTTGGTTGAAACTGGGTTCAAAAGTTGCATGTGAAAGACAGACACACAGACATATGCATGCAGTGTGACAGCACGAGCCCTTTCATTAGGCAGCTGGCCTACAGCAAGTTACAGAGATGTACTATGAATTCTCCTGAAGGCTTGTATGTGCACTCCAGTGCCATGAATATGGCTCTCTGTAGTCTTTGTCAGAAATCTGACATCTCTGGGTATGCACAATGCATTCTTAAGAAAACACAAAACCCATGTTGCTATATATATATATATATATATACATATATATATATATATATATGTATAGGCATATAATAACAGTGATAGATTAATTGTTTTGTGAGCTTCCGAAAGTATTACTGTACTGTCAACTAATGTTGAATGGAATAATGTGAGTTTAAGCAAAAGCAGTTTCCATGGTTACACTGGAGCTATTCTAAATATAGCAGATGATGTAATCGGTTACAAGGACTTGATACACCATTGCTGTGTATTTCAGTGAGAAGTTTCTTCTCTGGAGATACCTGTGAGAAAGTGTCTATATTACCTGAGGATACCATTTTTCAAATTATTTCTGTTGTCCCATGATTTTCTGCTCCTCAGAGCCTTTCCATTTTTCCATTTACAGGTTGGTAACTTCTTTATAGTTATTATAAATCATATACATCAGATCACTTTAATGCTTTTACAGAATTCTTAACAGCACATGTAACAGTCCAGAAAACAGTTTCCACATCTGACCAGAGAAAGATCGTATTTTTTTTCAGTGTCTTCTACACCATATATTAAAATCCTGTTATCAGCATGTGTCATATCTATCTATCCATCTTATCTCTATATATGTCCATTTATCTTTGGTGCCGTTGCTGTCTTGTCTCCAGTGCCCTCTGATCTGATTTTATCCAGAGAGAAAAGAATGGCTTAATGATCCAAACACATCTCATTCTCCAGGATGCCTAATAAAACATTGCCCTTCCTCACCCCCAACCGAGCAATTATTTCCCAATAGAACAGATTTCACTCCGTGAAATTTGGACTATCTACTTAGCACGCAGTACTCAAGAGTGAGTAAATAGGTAGGAGGAAGATTTATTGTCACCAAGGGGGTAAGAGATGGAAGGAGAAAATATTCAGAGAATTTATTCACACTTGGTTGTCCAGCATTCCTTTTTGTCACCTTTCTGGCCCTACTGAGTCCTCCTGAAATTCTGATTTTTCTCTGAGTTCATAGTAAGTGCTACATGCTACAGACAGTGCAGCTTTCTTCCACAGTAATATATCTAACTTCAGTCATTCCTGTTTTAATAAAAATTCCTTTCCATTCCCACTGTTTCTTTTACTGTTCTACTTAATTTCAACCTTAATTAATTTTAAAAATGATACTGCATTGCAGAAATGCTGGGAAGAAAAAAGAAGGTAACTGAGATAAATTGGTAAAAAAGTCCTTCTCAGAAAGCACTGCTGTGCTTCAGGTCAGGGTTTCTTTGTTTATTAATAGCAACTGGTCAACAATTACTTGTCTTCTCAGAGCAGTGTTGGGAACATGCCACATTTCCAGTATCAGCAGAAACAGCATTCCTGTTTTCCAAAGGCAAAGGATGCCGATGTACGTAAGATGCTGCATTAACAGCTAGAGGCTAAAAATCATGCATCCTACTGTATTTTCGCCACTTTCAATAAACCTGTTATTAATCTTAGTTCCTAAACAAATTTTTTTCTGGTGGAGATAGCCTGAAGATGAAGATGTGACAATGATGAAAGACTGCAATAAAGGGCAGCTGAAACTTTTTGGGGAGAAAGGTTTCTACTTTCACAAAGCAAGGGACAGTGGCAGCATTCAATGAACAGAAATTGTTTTAATTTCCCAAATATGACAGCTCATAGAATTATAAAAATTATGGACAAAAAAGATATATTGGTCATCTTTTCCATACTGCAGGCTTTGTCCCTGGCTTTTAAGGTACTTTCTCAGTCTAGGTTTAAAGTCTCAGGAGACAGGGCTTAACTGTAAAACTGTTCTCCTATATATTGTCAAAGCTTGGCTTTATATATAGCTGTGAATGTATCATTTCTGAAAAGATGATCCTGCTACTGCTCCTGCTTTTACCTGTGACACCACTTTAATCAACTCCTTTCCATTCTTGGTGATCAGGGGCTTCTGGTGCTTCTGGATGGTTCATATATCGTCCCACTCATACTTGGTGCTTGGATAACACAGGCATACATAGGTTTCTCACCTTTCTGTATTAGTTAGACTCTCTGACCCTGAGGTTAGCTCAGTTGGTTAGAATGTGGTGCTAATAACACCAAGGTGGTGGGTTTGATCCCCATATGGACTTAAGAGTTGGACTTGATGATCCCTGTGAGTCCCTTCCAACTTCAAATATTCTGTGATTTTCAATTAACCTTTCTTGCCAAATGACTCCTCTTCCAGACAGGTTGTTGATGTAGTTGAGTAAGACTTTACCCAAGAATAAAATTGGTTTTGCAGTAGAGTTAGCCATGGTGAAGGCTGCATCCTGGAGAGAGGGAAGGATGAATGTGACAAATGGAGAACTGTAAAGGCAGTCTTTTCCAATGAAACAGTATTCCTCCACAGCCACGGATCTGCTATATGTGCTTGATTCAAAACCAGTGGGAGTCATTTAGTGACTTGTAACCTAACAGGTGAAGTTTTACCAGTCATTTCAGTAGGGTAATCATGCACTTACCTGTGTGTCAGTTGGGTGAATTCTGCTCTCTTTATATGGAGTCTGTGCAGAGAAAGTGATCAAATTTCTTTGTACAAACCTATTCTAGAAGATGTCCAGGAATCCTCTAAATGGACTCACCATATGAAAATTAGATGGGTATGAAATTGGGTACCTGGCCTTTCTGACTAGCCAGCACATTTTTATAACAGTCAGCAAGGAGTTTGGGAACATATAATCAGCCTTAGAAAAGAATTGACAAAGAGAATCAACCTTCCTATCCAATCTTTCAATGTTTCAGAAGCTCAGGACAAGGCGAGAAAAACGTGGTTTATGCAGCAAGTTTATTACCTTTCCTCATCATCATTAAGCAGTCCAGGAATGGCTTTACAGTGTAGGTCAGCCATCCTCCTTCATTAATTTTAGCCAATTTGAGGGCTGCTGCATTCATTCTTCAGGCATCACGCCAACCTGTTGTCGGTTTCTCATTTTTCTCTTCATGCATGAGCTATCAGGCTTGAGAGAGGTGGTTTTCTTCCTAGTCTGAAAGCAGAGCAAAGTAATTTGGCACAGGGCAGGAATCCACCTGTGGTGACATAGAGGAAAAAGTAAGGAAGGGGCATGTATGTTATGCTCAGAAGAAACAAATTTATTAATGATGAACAGGGATTGTCTGCTGAGATAAGAGCCATGCAAGGCCATGGCACAAAAAGGCAATGAGAATTTTTCAAAATCGTTCCATCCTTCTGCTGTGAACAGCAATAGATAAGCATCTTACCAAGCAATGGGGATTTTTTGTTTGCTCTATGTATTCCTCTGGTCCCTAGCTGCATAGGGGAAAAAATCATCAGCAAAATGTCAAGGCAGACCTTAACTACCCGCAGGCCAACAGTGAAGCTGTCAACCTAAAACTAGTTAGTCCAGCTGCAACATATAAGGTGAGTCTTGAGAGGCTTCAGAGGGCAATAGTGACCCTCTCCACTATGAAGATCAGTGCACCAAATCTCCCTATCTGTTTCCTCTAAAATTCCAGAGCAGGCAGGCTGCTACAATTCCATAGGACTATAGTTATCCTCCTGGCACAAAACATCCTCCCAGTACAGAGGGAATGAACTAGCCTACTACTGCTGAGGAAGAACTGTGAGAAATATCCTTGAAGGACCCCGTCCATGGTATTCCTGGATGCATGTGAATATCAAATTCTGGAATATTATAACCATGTCCTACAAGTCTCTGTCAAACATTTCCTACAGTTACTCTACATACATGCAATCCCTGTCTCTCATAAAAGTAACCTGTAGTTGCAGCCTCACTCTGCTTCTCTTACTTCCCAGTCTTTTGGCACCCAAGAGGCAAAGCCTTGAGCTGGAGAGCATTTTTGTGTTGACAGATAGCCTGCGTTATTTCAGAAGTCCCAAGTTGCTGAAGTTGTGTTTTCAGCACAACTAATAGAATACCAAGTATGTTGTTGATGTTCAAGATGGGGCCAGACATACGGAAGTGGAGGGCAGATCATGAGAGGCATGGGTCTGCTTCAGTCTTCTTGTTTTTGCTGATGTATAGAGTGTGAGCTCCAAGGAGGTATTTTTGCACGCCTGGGTGTCCACCTGCATCTGGCAAGCAAATGGAGAGGCTGAGAACAGCCTTTCATGTGTTGCTGAAAGCTGAGCACCCCAAAACACTGGTTTTCTGGAAGCTAGAATGGAGTGTGGACAGCAGTTATCCTAGTTGCCTTTTTAGCCAGGAATATGGACACAAGGATTGCCAGAAGGGACCTTCTTCCAAAGGAAAATAATGGAAAGGGCATGTAATGGGGAAAAGTCTTCTACAAAGGAAAAGAATGAAGTGGAAAATTCCAAGCAGTTCTGCTGTCTTTACCCATCAACTTTCTTCTGCTCTTTCATCTGTGGGTTATTTTTGTTTTCTCTATGCACTAAGTTTCTGACTCCTTAAAGCCTATCTCCCTGTTTTGCTGTGCAAAGCGTCAGGGATGCATGGCAAGTTGATTATCCTCATGAAGCAGCTACCATAACATTGAGATTCAGGCATTTTCTTTATCATTAGCCTAACAAAGCATATAGAGTTGTAACTAACTGGAAAGATACAGTATATTATTATTGTTATTATTTCTATTTTTGAAAACCAGGACAACCATGGTGTGAGGAGGGGGTAAGCTGCATGAGCAAGTAGACAGACAGTCATTTAATCTGAAATGGAGAGCAAAATGTAATTGGTAAGCTTAGACTCATTAGTATGCTGTAGCCTGGGTCTATGATTCCTATTAAAAAAAATATTAAAGGGCCACTGTTCAGGGAATTGAAGATGGCACAAACAATTTAGCAGAATTTTTCGTCAATATGTGGCAGAGGGGTTGCACCTTTTTGAGTTTTAGGACGAGAATGCAGTATTTAAGGAGAATATACTGCATCAACTATATTTGTAACATAGCACATCATCCTTTGAAATATAAATCTTTCAAAATCAGAATAATTTCTTTATTAGTCTTTGGTCTATATCCTTGAGCTGCAACAGTTGTTTGGGTTTTTGTTTTTATGTGGCTTATGTCTACCAAAGTAGAACAGAAACCAAAAAAAAAAGCCAAAGGGAAAATGTCATTCATGTTCTTACAATCAGACAGAAAGAAAAAAAATATTAAAAAATCTGGATGGGTATGCTTCTTTCACATACTTCTAATCAGAAAATAGGGTGAACAATAATATTTTTATTAAAACAGTAGTGCAAAGAAAACTTCATGGCTTCATACAAAATTAAACTCTTTGTTTTTTAAAAATATTAAGTATTTAAAATAATTGAACTCTTTATGTATTATTTATAGTTCAACAATATTTAACTGTGACTGAATTAAGTCAGATTGTTGCCAGGCTTAATGATGAACCTCTTAAAATGAGGCATTTTTTCAGTGTGCTCAAAATGATCATAAATTCCTTGCTCTTGTGAGAAAATCAACCTTATCCAAAACTATGTATATGACAGTAGTGGAGATACGTGCTATTCAAGCACTTCATTGAACTGTTGTTATAAAGTGAGTTTGTTTTAATAAGCCAAGGTCTGACTTAAAAAATGCAAATGAAAAAAGTCTGTACTAAGTCCCCAAAGAAACCCATGCCAAAGTCACAGTTCAGAACTCTAAAAGGATGGTATAGTTTTCTCCTTATTAATTATTTACATGTTTTAATGATGAGCTTTATTTGGAAGAAATCTCTTCCAGTTTTCAAAAATTATCACATATACCATTGCTAAAATGTGTTCTAGAATACCTCACACAAGCAAAGACTAAAGAATCACTCTAATTTCTTTCTAGAACAGCGATGCCAGTAGAGACATTTTAATGTATTACATTTAATCACAATATTGTATTTCATTCACCTAGAAATTCATTAATCATAATTCACACCATAAGAATGCATATTAAAATACAGTGATAGTAGGCAAGCTGATCTGTGTTGACAGCAGTGTTATTTAAACAACCTTTACCCTTGTAGTATACCCTTGTAGTTATGCAATTAACCTGTAGTAATTATCTTTGTTATTACTATTATACATACCTCATCTGGAAGATGGCCTAAGCTGACAGTGTAAATATCACTGAACTAAAAGATTTACCTCAGATGGTACACTATTTCTCTCCTATAAATTGAACAGGTAACTTTTGGGGACACCTTAAATATTCATGTTTAGGCATGTTTGGTCCCACTCATTTCACACTCTAACTCTGAGCCTGAAACTGAAGTGCTTATAGTTTATGGGTCACAGAATCAGATATATTAGAAAGAAGGATACTTGTGCTGCTTTTGGTTTCTGTTTATACTTGGTTTTTTTTTTTTTTTTTTTGAGGTGTTTTTCATTCAGTATGGATGAGGCTTCTCTCTGCCTATTTTGCTAGGATGAAAATGACAATGGTGAAAATTGTGAATAGTATTGTCATGCTATTAGGAACATAATGAATTATTTATATATAGCATGCACAGAATGTTAAACACTTTATATGCACATAATCAGACTACTTCCCATTTCTAAAGTCAGAGTTGTTATTCTGACTTTAGGAGTTATTACTAATAAGTAAGAGATGACTGGGACAGGATACAAGTATACAAACTCATGACTGAAATACTTGCTGTTGATTCTTTTCTCTTTTTCAGGATTCTATCTCATTTCCTCATCCCAACTAATTTTACAGCCAGCTGTGCCCACAACTACCTCAACACTTTGTGAAAGCAGCCAGCTGATACCATAGCACTGCTGGTCCCAGCTCTTTAGAGTGCTTTTGAGGCACTGAGGTGTCCTATGGGATGATACTTTTTAAACAAATGTTGTCGGGAGATGCTGAGCTAATTCAGATTGTCACATCAGAGGCAGGTGCTCAGCCCATGCCTAGGGAATCATTCATTTCCAGCACTGTATCTCACAGCAGAGTCTGGAGGTACATCTTTATGTCCAGCATACACGATTTCTAGCATGAAGTCCACCAGTAGCAGCTCCTTTGAGCCAAGGAGATGAAGCAATGCCACTGGCATGCAGAAGAGGTAGATTGATGCTCAGCTACAGAGCCCTGAGGATCTGAGGTGTTCAGGTAGCTCCCAGCATTTAGGAGGAAGCTGGTTACTCCGAGATGAGAAAGAGTCAGGGTTTCTGACATTCACTTTATTTGCGGAGACAATATTTTCGGCTGCTGCTGGTCAATGGGGCATACTCTAAAAACATGGAGCTGTCTTGTAATAGGTGACTCTGTAGAAAAATGACAGAAAATTAGCTCACTGACAGCTGTGGGAACAAAGGGTTTTAGTAGGACAGCAGTTTCACAATACATTGTTTACCAAGTGTTTCCTTATTTACAGTAAATGCAATCGGTACTCAGCATCTAGCAGAACATGGGAGGTGTCCTGTGATACTAATGTGAGGAAGGGAGAATCTGACACTTCGGGAGCATCACACAGGTGCAGGCACAAACAGGAGGCAGTGTGGTAAGCCTGGCAGCCAGGCAAATATGACGTGCCAAAAGATATAGGGTGGATGGCTTCTTTGCACTAATACACTACAAATAGCCCTCCACAAATATAAGCACCACAATTCTGTATATTACATGAAAATCTGACAGTTTCTGATAATTTCAGTGTTGCACAGACATAGAGGTGAAAGATCCAACCATTCCCAGTATTTTCTCTGTGAAAGCCTGTAGAAAATGCTGGACCCCTGGGTACAGCTGCCAGAGCCCTATGGGAGCTAGGTCCTCTCCATGGGAGAGCCAGGGCTTACCCCACCATCCCAGGCAGAAGCAGGAGCAGATGGAGGTCACCAGGGCAACCTCAGCCCTGGCAATAGGGCACCTCCCTGGGGACAGATCAAGGCCAGCCCAGCACATCAGTCTGTGGGTGAAGGTCAGGATATGGGCTCAGACAAAGCCCCAGGATGGCCCCACAGGCCGTGGGGAAGGGCCAAGGCTCGGGGTTCCTCTGAGCTCCTGTAGGTAACTGGAGACCAAACCTGCAGGGGTCTTGCTGAGACAGAGATGGATGTCTGAAATGTGGTCCTAGGATCTAAGCAGGGTGGGAGGAATCCCAGGGATTTTGGCTGGGACACTGGGGCTGTTGGTGCCCTCAGTCACCAGCAGCTCTCTGTGTGTACATTCAGACAAAGGCAGGTGCTTGTGTGCAAGCACGCAGTCTGATTACAAACCAGACCTTAGTAGTACAACAGAGGACTTAGAAGTAATGATATGGTGGGGAAGTCACCTCATGCTACTATTTAGTCCCACCTCTCCTCCCTCCCTGGAAGCACCTATTTTGACAGTGAGAATAATATAATGTGCTTATATTTGAAGGAAGAGACACCTTGAGTGTATGTGTGCTGTTTAGATAGCTTACACATAAAAGCTTGTGATTCAAGGAGCTGACTGTCTAGCCGAGATAGGCAGCACCAGAGGAAGAAGCATTAAACCAAGAGATGAGATAGCATGCAGTAATGCAAAGGGAGACAAGCAAAATCCTCTTGGTTAGTGTATGCTGTGGGTACAGATGCTGCAGCTTTAAGCTTAACTTCCCGGGTTTCCCTTCATATAGGCTGATGGACAAGTCTGGCACTGCAGTGATAGCAGAGATTGTCCAGGGAATGGAGCACTGTGCTGGCTGAGAGGACCTGAACCATAACTGTGAGACTGCTGTGCCCAGCGGAAGAACACCACAAAAGCACTGTTAGCAGAAGTTTGGGCATCTCAAATAGGAAGATGAATAAGAATTGATACTTGGTAAAATATTACGACTACAAAGTTGCAAAGAAAGAGACAAGGACTGTGAGGCAAAGAGTTAAAATAGAAAGAGTCCAGGAGAGTAGGCTGAGATATTTGACATAGAGGGATCTCTCACAGACTGAAGCAGAAGACTGCAGATCCCTGGATGTCTTGCTTACAGACAGGAGAGAGTCACTTGCAAACAGTAGATTTTGTGGCTGGTTGTCAAAATGGGTATCAGCTTTGCTAGGGAAGAAGAGTAGGGTTCAGTGAGAAAAACGAAAGCTGCAACAGATGTTGTTATGAGGATAACTTGATAGTTAAGTACATGGGGTGAGAAACAAAGGAGGAGAAGAACAGGAAAGACACGAGGGGTACAGTCTCCCTTGGAGCAATGAGAACCAGCATGATGGAGCCTGCAGCTAAAACCAGAGCAGAACACAGTAGGTCAGACAGGCCGGGAAAGCTGGCTAGAGAACACATTGTATTTAAAAGGTAAAGAAAAAAAAAAAAAACAAACAAACAGCTGTAACTGCACTTTTGACAGTTGATTTAACAGCTCACTTTTAATTATGTTTTGTCATTTGAAGTGAAATGTATTCCCTTGAAATGTTTTATCCACATAGCTCTTAGCCTTTCTTCCAATTATATCACACCCATCATCTTAAAGATTAACAAGCTTTAATGAACTCTATTGTTGCTAATTCGTCTCCCTTTTATTTTGACAGTGTGACTTTTGTTTACAGTTAGTACAGCTAACAATATGCAGGGTCATGTGGGTCAAAAGAAGAACATAGTAAGAAAACAAATGAGTCCTTTCCTCTGGAGTACTTGTTAGTTTTGTTTTGTTTTGGATTTTTCTGCTTTTAATGAAGAAAAATCTCCCAGATACAGATCGTCGGGTGGGACTTTATCAAACCTGAGTATGTTGTTCCAAAACATACCTTTGAAGACTTCCCTTCACTATGTTCTACCTTTGCAAGTACCTTATCTTCATAGGTACTGCAGATTTTTACCTGTTTTTTTAAGTAAGACTGATGTCATAATCCAGATTACATTTGTTTTATCTACAAATCCTCCACGAGTACATTTTTAACTTATTACTTAGTTTCAACCAGATTTGAAAGTTGATCAACAGTCTTAAATATATTGAATTCCACAAGCCTGATGAAAATAAACAACTGCGTAGAGTAGTAAGACTGTAATTAGGGTGCCCACTGTGATAAAGCCTGCAGCATGAGCTTAATCCTTATTAGACACTGAAACCTCTATAAGAGAGAAGGAGGGAATCACAAATCCCAGCTGTGGTCTCAGAAATTGCAAGTCAGAACTCATATTCTGTAAGAGAGTAGATAAACTAAAAAGAAAAAAAGAGTTTTTTGTACCATTGCTTACAGAATTTCTTATTTTACTCTATTTTTAGTTTAGTGAATTATTTTGACTCTGAAAATCCCTAAAGACTTTTATCCCTGCCAATTTCCCTCTGTTTTGAAAGAGATGAGCAATCCATATCCAACCTGAGATCAAATCCAGTGGAAATTTTCCCTCTGAAGAGTCACCAACAGGGCAGCCTGACCAGCCTTTGGGGGCCATGGACAGCCAGATCAGGCTCCCTGGGGAGGTCAGCCCAGCTGTGTCCTCCTTCAGAACAGCTCTGAGAACACCTACCTCCTCTTCATGTACAAACTTTGCTTGTGGTTTCTGTGCTCATCTACCGAGTGGTCAACTGATCACTACTCAGTTCTGGTTTGTCTGAAGGGCCCTCTGAAATCCTCTAACCTTTAGGCTTAAGGACAGGGCCAGAGACGCCTCTGGGGCTGTGCACACTAGACTGAGTACAATGCTGTATTCTATACTGGTTCAGAGACTAGCTTGGGATGGCAAACACCTCACTTGAGCCCTTGTTTTAGGGTGTTGGATTAAACCATACTGGAAACCAGACCTCTCTTCTCAGAGCTGAACATTTTTTTTTATTACACTCTAGAGTCTATAATATAATCAAATTTCCTTTTTATATATGTTTCATCAATCCCTTCTTCCTGGTTCCTATACCTATCTTGCATTATTTTTTAACAGTGACAATTTCAACATAGGAGCTGCTTAGTATCCTTTTCCGTGTTAGCTCACAGCTTCCTGGTTTTGTCTTCGTGTGAGGAATGAGGAGGATAGTAAGTAATAAGAATTACTTTGGCAGTGGAATTGAGATCCTGCTTAGGCCTTGGGAAGAAGGAAAGTACAGATGCCAATCTTCAAGATCGTTCTGGTGGCAACTTCTGCCTGAGGGACAGGACTTAATACTTATTGTTGTCATTAGCTGCATGTGTCAATTAGCTCTAGGCATCTTCCTGCCCAGCATGCTGGCTATTTGTGAGCCCATTTTGCATATGAGAATGCCTGTGTGACACATGGTTTTGTGGGGCTGTTGGACTCCAGGCTGGTGAAATGTCACTTTGCATCATGCCATCATGCCATTAGGGTGTAGTTGTTGCACAGGGCACTCCATGGCCTTGTCTCTGCTGTGCCTTGTTGGATCTGGATCTGTTGTTTACCCAGTGCAGTGCAGAAGCACTCTAGCTACTTTGTGAAGATGATGTACAAGATCACCTATACCAGCAACCTTTTAGGTTGCATAAGATGTCTGGAATCTCAGAAGGAGAAGGAAGTTAAGAGTTCAGCACTGTGGGATCTGGCTTTTGGTCTATTATATTTGGAACCTAATTTTTAGTCTTAGTAGTTGACCACCTGTGTTTTCATGAATTAAATTTGTATTCTGAAACTCCATATTCTGTCAGTCTTTGTAGTCATATAATGAATTTAAACCTCCTATTATTCAACATGAAGACCTATAAATAGACTTTGCTTTGGCTGCCTTTCATTTTCAGTAATTATACTATCTGTGGCTAGCTGCTGTCTGCCTATTTACGTTTTTACCTCTGAGTATAATCAAGTAGGTACCATGTTCTCACTTCATTATTGTTTCTGCTGGTGTTTTGCATTCCCATGCATGGAAAAGTCTTCCCTCTAGTACAAATGGTAACTGCATCTTTTTCCCTGCTACATGATGACTATTCAGGAATGCATGGATTATACAATCCTACAACATCACCTCATAGGTCACACATTTGTAGAGGTTCTGTGAACTGCTGAGCTCCTTCAGTTCCTGCAGGAGCCCTGGTGATAAAATTTGACTAGGATGGGGATCTGGCACTTCAACAAAGAGCCCCAGGGTGAATAATGATCACAAGCAGCACAAGTATGTGGCTTTTCAAACCTCTTCTGAGTAATGTGAGAGGTTGATGAATGTAATCTTTTTCTCTTTAATGTTCAACTATCCTTGGCATAAAAATCTTCTGTGGTCTATGGCGTCATGGAGGTGTCTGACTCAGAACAGTGAGTGGCATGAAAAGTGTGATGTTCACAATTTCTTTATTTTATTCATTCATGCAAAGGAGATACCTTTAGATTCCTCTGGTGGATGGTAAAATCTAAATATAAAACAGTTCCTGTCTTTGATAAAGTCAAATATCAGGCTCCTAAACTGAGATCAGACTCTGCAGAAGATCATTTAGATGTAGGCACACACAACTTTGTTTGTTGTAAGTTTTCTCCCAGGAAAAAGGAGATGATCAGTGATTTCAAACAGAGCATAGATTTTAATTGCTTAGTTGTTTGCCAGGAGGTATTAGTCACTAATATGTGACTGCACTGTACAAATTACTTCTGTAAAGTAAACTGGTATTTTTACACGAACGTGAATGAGATGCTCAAACTGCATTTGAATAGAATTAGAGCAGCTGACTCCTTAAATCCCTCATGAAAAGCACAGTCATAGCCCATTACCACTGTAGCAGAGCATGTTGGGAACACTAAGGATTGGGATTTTTTTTGAGAACCTGAATACCATTAGGCTTGAGCCATTTTCCATTCTGTGACAGCAAAACAGATTAATTGTATTTTAGGCTCCATTTTCAGTATGTTTGTCACCAGACTGTGTGAATAGGATCGTAATCCTTCTATTCAACTGAACTGTAGCTCACTGCATGACCTTTTCAACAAATGTATTTTAATTAGCTGTATGTTCACCTTCTTCCCACTTCTGAAAGCAGGAAAAATTGATTACTGACAATATGAAGTATTATATATTTAACCTTTTAGGCTGCGAATTTGGACTGGAGTGAAACCAATCTGTAAGGACAGCTACCAATATTTTACGTGTCAAACTGTGGTTGTACCCTCAGGTGTATACAGTGCACATCTCTGGAGCCGCAAAACTTCTGCAGTTATTAAATAGTCTTTGGAGTTTTCTGGTCTTCTCTGATTCTTCTCTTTCCCATTTTCCATGGCAGCCTTGATCTCTGCATCTAAAGGGCACAACAAGGTCCCCTGGCATATGATCTGTGCAGGGGTGAGGCACTCCTGAAAAGGATTGTCCATTGCAGGAACATCTAATTCCAACCCATCAGTAACGTATAGCCAGGCCCAGAGCCAGCTTCTGGTCAGGAAGAGGGCTGATTAGAGCAACAGTACTTCAGGACACACTCCAAACAGAACTAATTAGTCTTTTTACAAAAATGGGGGAAACCCAGAGGAGAGGCCACATCCTACTGCAAAAGCACTGACCAACTGCTTCCTCTTCAATCTGTAGCTTTCAAAGGCTTCAAAGGCTTCTCATTAAAATAAAAAAGGATGTTGTTATCCCTCTATGCACTGATGTATTTTGTATATTTGGCTGTGGCTGTCTATAAATACCCTCACTAGAGTGTAGCGGGTCTTTTGCACCTATGCTGCTCACCACAGTAACCTGCTGGAAGGGACCCTAGAGTGAGTCACTAGCAACCAGGGGATACTGTTAACTATTTCACTTCAGAATTGCTATTTTGACATTGGGACATCATATCACCTCTCTGGCTTTCCCTCCCACCATTTAGCTGCTTTGGCAGTTCATAACTTAGGCTCTCGCAGGACGTAGGTAGCTTTACCTGTATGTCTGCGTGCTGCCTAGCAAAGTGTTGCTGCACACGATATACCCAGTGTGGTGCAAACGCATTGCCAGTGCTAATCCAGGAGAAAGGAGGGAGGAAATCGCAGTGGTTCAAAGTGAGAGTTCATATGAAAAATACAGCATTACGTAAGAGGGGTTTTTTATTTCAGTTCTCTGCACTTCCACACCTTGACCTACTGTTCCAGAGCCTGGTACAGTACTGTACCACTGGCTGCTTGGCAGTTTGGTAGCTGTGCTGTGGCCAGGCTGAGCTGGGAGGAGACCTGCCAGCCCACACACTGGGGCAAGCAGTGCAGATGTGGCACTACATGCAGCCCTGGACAAGCATGGAAAATGAGGTACTTGCAGCTGTGGTTGCTCAAAGCACATATTTGGGCCCCAGTAGAGGGGACTGTGAATAACTTCTGGTTTTCAGGAAACATAAGTGACAACCTATCAACCCCAGCAATTGCTTTCAATCAGCTTATAGTTGTTACATTATCAAAGCTATGTTCAAAAGGAAAAGGGCAGGAAACATAATGCTTCAATGATACTGTCATTTGCTAGATTCCCTTAATAAGCCAGCTGTGAACAGATGAAATTGCTTTGTGAACCTGCCGCATGAAGCACACATTCCTTGTAGCTTTCTCATGCAGAGGCATAGCTGCTCAGGTTAGAAAGTGCCCCGTGGAACAGAAGAACAATTCTGCCACCAATACCCCGAGTTAAGGTAACTCTTTTGGAAGGATGCGAAGCAGGATTGCATGCAATGAGATCATTCTGACCTCTCTCTAGCCAGACACACACACCTCTAGCAGTGATGAGGGCAGGAAGGCAAGCCACATAGGGGAGAACAAAATAAGTGCCAGTTTGATATACGAGTACGTACCAAGTTTTAAGCCTGGCTCCTGCCCTTTTCTGTGTGTAATAAATGAAATGACCTTCCAGTTAAAGTGTAAGAGATTGAAAAAGACAAAGCAGAGCAGCGAGGCCCTTTTTCCCAGTGTATACTCACATTAGAATTCTGCTCTCACACTCTTGCAAAGGAAAACTGTAGCTTGAAGAGAAAACAACATAGCATTAAGCCATCCTGGTGTCAAATATTGTAAAAGAAAACAGTTAACGACACTGCATTCTCATTACCAGCTCTGGGTATAATAGCCTCTCTCCCTCATACCAAATAGGATTTCTTAGTGCTCTTTTGTGCTTAACTCTCCAACTTGGCAATTCCAGCCAACCCAATGCTCATAAACTCTAACTCCTTTGTCATTCTCAGGTATTTTCTGTGGGTTTTGCTTTTATTGTGACCTGAAACTACTTTATGACTGAGTTCTACTGTTGTTTTGTGTACAGTGAGTAATGAAACACCTTTATCTGCATCTTTTGGTTCTTTCTTTTATTCTCTCAGCTTAATGACATTACTGTGAGCACCACTGGGACTGTTATGCAGATGTGCTGCATACCAGAGAAGTTGCTGCTTCAGGATAAGCCATTACTTTTTGTTGCCCCCACAGGCCTGGGAAAGATAGCTATTACACATAACTTCCTGTGACTGTTACCTCATGAAAAATATGTTGTATGTCAAATTAACTTCTCAGCACAAGTCTCAGCTAATCATACCCAGGACATCTTCCTAACGAAACTCGAAGGGTATCCAGAGTTTTAATTAAAATCAGATATGTAATTGCGCTTAGTTTACTCCACAGAGATTGTCTACAAAATATTATGAAATGCTCTCCTTCCATTTCTGACAGAATAAATGAAAGTTGATTTGTTTCTCTATGTAATGTTTATTACTGGGGTAACCACACTTTAACTGATGTTGACAAATATTCTGATTTATGGGGTATATAGAACAGCACATAGTCCAGAAACCATGTCTGCTTAACTTCATCTTCTTAGCTGTTTTTGCTTTAGGAAAGTGAATCAGCTGCCTATCCCTGGATATTCTTCAGCCTAAAGCATATTAAAGGGAATCACCAGATTGAGTCCCAACTAGTAAAGAAAGCCATCTGTTAGGGAAAGATCTGAGCAGTAGACTGTATATGGTACTCGCCAACACACAGAGGGCAAAAAGATCAACTGGAAGAATGGCAGCATGCAGGGGATTATATCTAGAAAATGGTTCTCTCTTCAGTGTCTAAATCATGCATTTTTAATTCATCACATGGCAGACAAACAAGTCAAACATTAATTGGCATGATAAAAGGGAGCTCATACCATATTCTTCCTTTTTCAGTATGGAGAGCATTATTTGCCAGGCAGCCTAGAGAAATGTGAAACTTTGTATTTGCAAGCACCAGAAATGAGATCCATGGGCAATATCACACGTCAATGAATTGAAAAATAAATTAATTAAAAAAAATTTGGAGAAAGTACTGAAAATGCTCAGTGCAAGCATGAGTCGTTATTGGTGCTAAAACTTACTGTAGTAATTATAGCTTCCCTGAGGAAAGAAAACTAAGAATTTGATTTAGCTGTAACATAAATAGTTGAACTACATAAAGAATACATTTTTATCTACACTGGAGTTTGATTATTGCTATTATGACAACTGACAGAATCTAGTGAATGGAGAAATGTATCCTACCAACAATAAAAAGGACTAATAAAAGCCATGAGAGTATTTACTGAGGAGCTCACAAGTCATGATCATTTTAATCTCTGGGTAGTCAAGATAAAACCGCTTGCTCCATGTATTTTTGGTTTATATTTATATTTTTCTATAGGCTGTGTTTTCAAAGTCTGTCATCAAAAAGAATGTTAAGGTACTCTAGGCAGAAGATTTGGAATAACTAGACATCCAAAAATGATCACTCCCAATCCTGACAAGGTCACCATAAACTCTCTGAGACAGATGCATTATTTTAGCCCACACTAAAATAGGAAATTTTTCTCAAATGAGAAAAATTCTCAGGAGGGGCCTGTTTTCAATTTACCAAAGCACATACGCAAGAGCAGAGCAAATTCTAGCAAACTGCTAGTTCAACACAGCAATGGTAAAATTTGTCAATTTTTGATTACTAGCATTTCGGTTTTCCAGTTCATAAAAGTACTTGAAAAGCCCACCTGTTTTGGTGACGGATTGCAGTGAATCAGCTATGAAATGAGTGACGACACAGATTCTGAAAATAGTAATAAACATCTAGAAAAACTGCTAAATATTTTGAAAAAGTGCCTCTCATGCTCTTTTCATATCTGTTTCTGAGCCAAAAGCTGCTGAAGCACCTGCAACGTGGTGTTCCAAAACCATATGAAAGAAATGTACTTTTTAAAATTATAAACAGCAACTACCCAGTTTAGATAGTTTTATGGACTAGATGAGATTTCTTCCCTAAATATGCTTGGGATCATTCCAGATTATTTGTTAGAGGCCAGGATCATAGGGGTACAACTTGTAGTGTGGTTTCCCAGGCCTCCTCAACTGAAGTAAATAGTGAATACTGCAGAAATATTTACTCACATTTGAGCAAATAGTTAATATATGCATCTACAAGCATTTGCTCGGAATGAAATCGAGCTGTATTTCCATTTGATTACAGATACTTGTAAAAGGAAAGAACAGAGAAACTATTTTTGTAAGAGAGGTCATTGTATTTTATTAACTTTTAATTGCTAAACATATGGGGCTAAATTGGAAGCCCCAGCACAAAGCATGTTGTGTTTATGTAATAATCAACACAGTTTAGTGTTCTAAAAGCCCATGATAGAATAACACAGCCCTGAGCTTGATCCACACAGTGTCGGTGGCTCTCATCTTGTGGTGGGTGCTGTGAAAGTTAGATGCGTTGAAACAATTGGAAAGATGCGGTCCAGCTATTAAGAGAATGCTGTGGGTGGACGTGGCACTAGGGAAAACCCCGGAAAATATCTGTAATGCAGATACTCAAGGGTGAGGTCCAAGGGTAAGCGTGTACAGGGTGCAGGGCTCTCCTGGAGCACAGAAATACTGGAGTAAGATGAAGAAAGCCGAATGATTATAGGTTCATGTGGACAGTCATCAACTGAGAACCAGGGAAGAGGGAGATGGTGACCCCAGAGGAAGGGGCAGCAGAGAGTTGGTCATGGTTTTCAGCCAGAGTGGAGGCAGCAGGAGGCTGTGACAGAGGTGGTCTAAAACCCCAGTCCCAAAGCTCCAAGCTTAACTGAGAGTATTACTTTTAAAAATATATAAGACTCCAAAAGTTTCACCCAAAGAACTTTTGCAGAGCCTTTCGTTCTTAATACCTTAAAATAGTCTAAAGAGAAGAAGCTACAACTTTTCTCAGGAGGCTCTTTTAATTTTAGGAGGAAATAAGGATCATGGCAAAAGTTTAAAAGGGGTAACACACAACCAAGTAGAACATTCCACAAAGCACTGACCCAGAACATGCCAAGCCACATAACTTAGCAGAATCCAGTGCACTGGTTTTATGTTACCCAAAATAGTAAGTAAGAAAAAACCAAAGAAAGAAAAAGATTAAGAGAAGAAACAGGAGTAAAGAAAGAGAGAAAGGAGATTAAGATATTAAGAGAAAAATAGCTAGTACTGAAGAGTCTCATGGAAGTCTGGCTCCGCATGGCGATGGCACCTCCCTAGCGAAAAGGCAAGCTAGAGCCCATGTGCTCCTGTATTTATGTGCTTTGGCCCTCTGTGGCCACTCCTCCCAGACCAGACACCTGGCACTGAGCCCTGAGTGCCTCCAGGCCAGAGTGAGGAGTGATGTACCAATCTGAGTCTGAGTCAAGGATTACAGGGGGTGCTGTGTGGGCAGCTCCCAGGCTTCCCTTTTGACTGACAGCTACTCCATCTAGGCTCTGTGAGCCCTGCCATTTGAGTTCCGAGGCTGCCATGGGCGTTTCATGCACCTTTCCCCGCACAAAGACTTTGGTTAGTTCCAACCGAAAAATAATACAATAATACTTTTACTGATCCGTTGTCTCACAGGTGCATGATGTACCTTCAGCGTAATAAGCACTACCTGATCAAAGAGACACTTAAGCTACATTAAGCACAAAGCAACTTCCTAGTCTAGTGTAGTCTACAAAGAAATCAGCTAAAGGAGAACCCAACCTGGATCTGTCAGTGTGATTCAGCCAGTGATTATTTCATGAACACCCGGGCAGATGGAGCTCGTTAGCCCTTAAGGCAATCCATCTACGTCCTGAGGACCTCGCTGCCACCGTCCAAGCGTGCTTGGCCCCGGCAGATGAACCTCAGGATTAAAGGGTGGGCTCAGTTCCGCGCACACTGTGTCTCACCTAAAAAATCCAA